>NC_079438.1:15874226-15904226 GCF_903798145.1 Danio aesculapii
TTTTTTTGTTTAGCTTTTTTGCCATTTACTGTTGCAGTCATGACTTATTGATACATTTCCCCCATGTTTTTCACTTTACACTATATCTTTTCTCTCTCTCTCTCTCTCTCTCTCATATATAAAACAGAGAAAACACAGAAATAAATAAAATAAATATATAGATTAATAAAATAAAAAAGATGAATAAGAATAAAAGTAGGTTAATAAAAATAAAAAGATTAATAAAAAAATATATATAAATAAAAATATAATAATAAAAAAAAATAGATTAGATCTATCTTTCTCTCTCACACACACTTCAGTATTTAAAGTTGATCAAAACCTTTAATCTAAACATTTTAAAACAATTTTGAGAAACTTTTTTAATCCAGTTCATGATGACTTGCATGTCTACAACACATTACTTCCTATTAGTATCTGAGTCCAAATCTCATCCTCATAATTATGACCTCTTCTTGTCTATTTCTACAACTATAGGCCTATATAGGGTTCCTTTTTTTGCATATGAATTGTCGTCTCGTATTATCTGTGCTCCACGTTTCCTGCCATTCTTTGGCAATATCTTCAGTAATAATATTTAATTTACCTTTACTAAAGGGGTAGTTCACATAAAAGTTACAATACTGTCATTTACTCATCCTCTACTTGATCCAAACCTGTTTGAGTTTCTTCTGCTGAATGCAAATGAAGAGAATACAGGAGCAAAAACAGCCACTATATTGTTCAACAGTTCCTACTTTGGCTACTTTTTTCAACATTTTCTTGCACACAAAATATTCCTGGAACTCGATTACAATTGAACCACTAAAGTCACATGGACTGTTTTGACAATGTTTTTGGTTCCTTTTCTGGACTTTGAGCATCTCGGGACTCTTGTTGTCTATGACAGACAAGGGAGCTCTCTGATTTCATCTAAAGTGTCTTCATTTGCGTTCTGAAGATGAGCAAAGTTCTCAGGGGATTGAAACAAAAGGTAGAGGTCGAGGTAGTGTACATTGCACTGCTTTCATTTATTTATTTTGCTATGCAATAACAACAAGCCATTACAACAAATAGAAATACAAAAACTGATAGAAGGCCACATCGCACTGCTACCCGTGTGATATTACTCATTATCTTTACAGCTTAGTCCCTTTATTAATCAGGGGTCGCCATAGTGGAATGAACCGCCAACTTATCCAGCACATGCTTTACGGAGCAGATGCCCTTCCAGCTGCAACCATTACTGGGAAACAGGCATACACACTCATTCACACACACCGCATGCATACCGCATGTCTATGGACTTGGGGGAAGCCAGAGCACCTGGAGGAAACTCACACGAACATGGGGAGAACATGGAAACTCCACACTGCAACGGTAAAACGTTGTTTTTTGCATTAGCTCGATCATGCTCTCTGCCCCCTCTCGCCTTGCTCTTGGACAATGCAGTCGGGTCTCAAAGAACTTTCCATGCAAACTCTTAAAGTTTAGGAACCGCCGAAACCACAATAACTTCTGCAAACCGACTGTCTGTCACCCCGGTAACTTACGACAACTTCCACTCACAAGCAAGTGAATCCCAAGGACGTCACTGAAGCTGAGTCACCAACCAATCAGGAATGCTGTGTTGCGTCAGGCCAGTCGGCGAAGGAAACTCAAACAAATGTTGTCTCTTGCTGATCTGGTGCAAATTGATCTTAAGCAGTTAAGAGAAGCCAAACTTCTGCTTTTGTGGTTTCTCAGGTGTGATTCTAAGATCTAGTAATAAGAGCTAAAATTTATTTGGGATGATTGTCAACTCATTTTGCACAAGTAGCAGAATTGAGAACCACTGCGCTGAGGAACTCAAAATAACAAACTATCATACTCAAAATGAATTGCCTGACTAAAGTTACTTCTCTACTTCAGTATATCCCTGTAAATATTTCTTTACAATATTTAAAACAGTTTGATAATTTAGTCAATTAATTTCACTGGAACAATAAGCACCCTAGGTAGGATTGGAGTACATTGCAACAGCCAGATGATAAAAAGGGTTGGAGCTTCCTGAGCATTTATTTCATTATTACACCTTCAGTCTGAGACATCTCGCGCACTGGTCCATCCCTCCTGAGAGAGCTCCATCTTGGTTTATGGTTAAACAAGCCATCCTTCCCCTTCTACCACTACAATGTCTATCCATCCATTTATTCTTTTTTATTTTGTAAATGTGTTATTTTTGAGGCTGATTTAAAAAAATTAATAATTTTTTCTGCCAGAATTTTAGGTGTAGGCTAGAACTGTCTCAGTTCTCAGAACTGTCTCATAACAGTGTCCTTTTGGCTTCATAGGACATGTACCTTCAGCAAGCAGTGGGACTGTTTGCTGCTGATTCTGACATTGCAGGGAAAGACCCAGCACCTCTAAATTAGAAACCATGGTGCTTGACTGGAAAAAGTTGACCATCTGCAGTTTAAAAGAGAGCCCTTAGGGATGTCTAGGGATAATAATGAAGATAAAGAACTTAGGATATAATCACAACAACACTTAACTACATGATACAAGTAATGCAAAACAAAACCATAAGGTTAAAGAGTCAATGAGAGGGCAGGTCTTGACATGAGAACTCCTGAGTAGCCACAGCATCCTGGGGTAGCTAACACAACAACTTTTATATACCCATTGAGGAGTAATGCAGGCATCCAATCAGGATTTACTACATACTCCAAT
Organism: Danio aesculapii; assembly: GCF_903798145.1. Classification (NCBI taxonomy): domain Eukaryota; kingdom Metazoa; phylum Chordata; class Actinopteri; order Cypriniformes; family Danionidae; genus Danio; species Danio aesculapii. The sequence goes on from NC_079438.1 coordinate 15,876,918, forward strand.
CTAGAGTCTTGGGATCATCACAGTGTATTAATATTGTAAAACTTAATACCTGTCGCTCTGCCTAAATCATAAAATATTCATCAAGTTTGTATTCTACTCAAAAAGGTAACTGTAGTAAACCAGTAAAAAATCTTGAATCAAATGTATAAACTTCACTAATAAAAGCTGCAACACAGGACAAATTAATGGGCTTTCTAAACTTGAGGCCCTGGTATACTGCAAACTAACCGTCCTGGAGCCCAGTGGTTTGTTTCTCATTCAGGAAGTCAGACAGAGAACATCATCCAAAACAACACTAGCTACATGAATACACTGGATAGTAAAGTACAGAAATATCCGCACATGTACAATCACTTGCAAAGAAATTTTAAGCTGCAGAGGTGCTGTTTGCCAGATGTTTATGAAACTGTTCTTCTCTCAGCCACCATCGTGCTTACAGTAAACGCGAGAAGCGCAACACATTTACAACTCCTCCTACTGCAGTGTAGGTGTGTTGAAAAACAGAATGCCATCACTCAGCCTTTTCAAAACATTATTCAGACATGAAACATCCTGTGCACATGAGAAAACGTTTTGCTGCATTCATGTCATGTGTGCAACTTTTTGTCCACGTGTTTATTAAACTGCGCCGAATGAGTGAAACTCTGTAGACACTGATCAGATATCTCCAGTGTGAATCTTCTTTTGTGTTTTCAGATGTGTTAACTGATTAAACCTCTTGTCACAGTGTGAACACTTGTACGGTTTCTCCAGTGTGAATCGTCTGGTGCAGTTTAAGTTTTGGAGCTGTAATAAAAGTCTTCTCACACTCAAGCACATATACTCTTTCACAGTAGTGTGGATCTTCATGTGTTCATTAAGGTTAGCTGATCGGTTGAAACTCTTCCCACACTGAGTACATGTGAATGGCTTCTCTCCAGTGTGGGTCTTCATGTGTTTATTAAGGTCTGAGGAGTTGCTGAAACTCATCCCACACCGAAGCTACGATCACACTCGAGTTTGAGCATGCGAAATTCTGTTGTACGGCGTAGCAAAAAGGGGCAGGATTAAACAAGATGATTAGACATTAAAAAAGTGAGCGATTGGTCCATATTTTACATTTCAGTCAAGAGAGGTCATGTTTTGATCTTCGATTGGTCTCACACAGTCAAGTGATGCAATTTCGCAGGTCAGAGTTTACCAAGGTTGAACTTTGCAAGGCGATCTGCGAAACTTGACACACGAACTTGCGTTTCTGGTCTGACGCATTGGCGTGCGTATTGAAGGATTTTTTGATTATTTTAACTTCATCCTATACATTAATAAACTAATCCTTGCATTAACAGTTTAATTCTGTTTTTAACTAATTACATGAGCTTATGCTGATGTGTTTATCCTCATATAACCTCATGTGCTTAACCTCATCTAACCTTGCTCCATAACAGCTGTGTCTTCGTGTGACTGATAACCGAGAAGTTAACTCCTCTGTACTTATTATCAACAAAAGGTTACAATTTCACTTTCAGAGTGTGCTCATTTACAGGAACCATAACAGACGGGAGGGGCGAAGGCTTACTCTCTTTCAGGCTCTGTTATGTGTATGTGTGACTTTTTCTGTGCAGATTTCCTGTTCTGCCTAACAACTGATGATCAAACTGATCTGGATGAAGGATCTTTCTTACTGAAGCACCCCGGGCGGGGCTGAAGAGAGACAACAATAAGTATAGAGGGAACAAGGGTGTGGGTGTGTGTGCCCCGCTGACACAGACACCCTGTGTTGCTGTTCTCTGACACCCGGAGCTTTGTAATGCTTTATTCATCTAATTAATTAAATTGATAAAACTTATTTAAAGCCTCTGACTGATGTTTTAACCTGGGAGGACTAGGAGTAGTCTAACAGTATGAATGGAAGTCTAAGGGGAGAAAAGTCCAGTGTGACCGCGGTTTAAGTGAAAGTGAATGGTTTCTTTCCAGTGTGGATCCTCAGGTGTCTATTAAGGGATGATGATTGGCTGAAACTCTTCCCACACTGAGTGCATGTAAATGGTTTCTCTCCAGTGTGGATCTCATGTGACTATTAAGGGATGATGATATGCTGAAACTCTTCCCACACTGAGTGCATGTGAAAGGTTTCTCTCCAGTGTGGATCCTCATGTGACTATTAAGGGATGATGATATGCTGAAACTCTTCCCACACTGAGTGCATGTGAATGGTTCTCTCGAGAGTGGATCCTCATGTGACTATTAAGGGATGATGAGCAGCTGAAACTCCTCCCACACTGAGTGCATGTGAATGGCTTATCTCCAGTGTGGATCCTCATGTGTCTATTAAGGGATGATGATTGGCTGAAACTCTTCCCACACTGAGTGCATGTAAATGGTTTCTCTCCAGTGTGGATCCTCATGTGACCATTAAGGGATGATGATATGCTGAAACTCTTCCCACACTGAGTGCATGTGAATGGTTTCTCTCCAGTGTGGCTCATCATGTGTTCATTAAGGTGTGCTGATTGGCTGAAACTCTTCCCACACTGAGTGCATTTGAAAGGGTTCTCTCCAGTGTGGATCCTCATGTGTAGATTAAGGGATGACGATATGCTGAAACTCTTCACACCCTGAGTGCATGTGAATGGTTTCTCTCCAGTGTGGATTTTCATGTGATTATTAAGGTGTGATGATTGGATGAAACTCATTCCACACTGAGTGCATGTGAATGGTTTTTCTCCAGTGTGGATCCTCATGTGAATTTTAAGACTGCTTTGTCTTCCAAAACTCTTTCCACACTGAGTGCAGGTGAAAAAATTCTTGTCTCTCCTTTTCAAAATACCATCAGTCTGAAAATGAGTTTTTTCCTCAATTTTGACATGATGTTCCTCCTCTTTACTCCCCTCATTCTCTTCAATTAGGTCTGAAATAGATAAATAAAACATTACTTTTCATTAAGTCTTAAAATTTCTCATTAAAATCTGAAAAGTGAAAAGACACTGGAAACATTGGCTACACGCTGAAATTTTGATGCACATTAAATGTAAAATAAATCAGATCATATTTTGTTTGGTCCATTAACGTGTACACATTTAAGCAGATTTAATTCAATTCATCTTTATTCATCTAGTGCTTTTACAATGTAAAGTGTGTCAAAGCCGCTTAACATAGAAGTTATAGTAAATGGACTCTATGCACGAACTCTGCTGATGTGTTTCCAGTAGAATATCAGTCAGGCTCTTTACTTCCGCATAGCACGTTCTACAGCGAAATCTAATAGCGGCGAAACCTAAACGCATCAGAGCATGGCAAAGATGGGAGATTTACTCTTAAATTAATGAGGATCTAGTGCCAGTGGATGTCCAGCATCTGGAACATCATTATTGTTCAGTTCTAGAACCCACGGTAGTTGATTAATACACCAGATCAGGCTGACACTGCTTCGAAGCTGTTTTTGGTGATGTTATAAATTTCTAACGATAGTTAAAAATGATGTACTATAATTTAACCCAGATGAAAGTAGTAACAAGTTGTAATTGTATTTTATATTAAATAATATTAGGTTTTTAACCATACTTTTAAAAGTTCACACTTAGCTGATGATTGATTATAAAGTTTGTTTGGAATTCTGTCCCGGGAGAAAGCCCAGAGCTCTCAAGATCCTTGAGCCCGGGGCTCCCTCCCGTTTGCAAGGTGAGAGGGGAGTTTGAGCTCAGGTCTCGAGAACTCCCCTGCTGTAGTAGCTAATGAATAGATAGTGATTACTCTTAAGAGATAACTACTTACTAGGAGCATGTCTATGGTGTCAATATGGATTAGTCAAGTAACTTAAGTTGCATGTATTTGGACGAAGGGAGGAACCTAGAGGAAACCCACATGAGCACAGGGAGAACGTGTAAACTCCGCACAGAAACGTTGGCTGGCTTGGTAAGAACTAGAACCAGTGACGTTGTTGCTGTGAGGCAGCAGTGCTAACCACTGGGCCACCGTGCCACCCATCTAGGAAAGAAGGAGGAGTAGGGTGGAAGGGGGGATTCTCCAAAATAAAGATGGCTGTGATATGGAACTTAGGGTATTTATAGTGCCTTAGGAATCGTCTGATTGGTGAATCATAAATTGAATAATGCGCGGCCGGCTGCAAGCAATCATAAGCACGTGATCCTCTCGAAATTAGTTTATAAATAAACTTCCCATAGTGAATTCTATTATACTGTATATATTGTATACATGCATATACACACACACAAACACACCAAACATTCAGTGTCATGTAATAGGCAAATAACAAACTGAAACAAATGTGTTAAGCACAGGTATTTATATGCAAAACCTTATATATTGCTTTCTGACTTATACATCTACATCGTTCAACATCCAGAGTAATGTGTCCAGAGTAAAAGCAACTGTGAGGGAGACGCCGTCCATCACAAGGCTGAGGGTCCACACTGAGCAGCTCATCCGCAGGGTGAAACAACAAGCTGGACAGTCATCAGCTCTTTCTATTACAGCGAGCATTAACCAGATTTACACAATGGCTTGCCTTCTGCCCATCAGTAAAAGCTTGAGCTAAAGATTAAAAAGAGTAGATGACCAAGCTAAATGTATTAATGTAAAAAATTATATAAACAAAAACTGCACATAATTTCTATGTTGTTGCCTGCACTGCAGAAATAAAAAGTTGTCAATATAATAAACATTCATTGTCAATGCATTAATATAGATAAATAACAGAACAATTTGAGTGAACATTTGCTCTGCACTAATGTAAATATAAATAGCTTTAGATACTTACACTGCACTAATGTAAATATGCAGGGTTTTTTGTGCAGAATTATGCGATGGTTACCTTCATCAAATGTACCACCTCCGTCTTTTGGCAAAAATCAGGCAGGCAACTTCTGTCAGACCCCCAGAGATGCTCAATAATGCAAAATGCATTTGTTTCAAGTAGCAAAAATGTAATGAACCTCCAACTCATTTTCAACAAGGAAAACCCCAAACTATCTAAATATAAGTAACTAGACATTTGCACTGCAGTTATGTAAAAAAAATGATTTAGACATTTGCGCTGCAACATAAATATAAATACATTTTTTGACACGTGTAAATTTGACACAGTGTTAAACATAAAAAGTTGTGCGAGTGTTTGTTCAAATCTGTGGTCATCTTGAATGGTAAAAGTAAAAAAAAAAAAGAAGAAGAAGAAACGGCCAGCTTCCTCTGAAACATGTTGATGTTATTTTAGATGAGCTGGATCATCATGTCATCCTGAGTATAAATTACCTTTCACTCAAACTATGCAGCTTCTCTGACTTCATCATTGACCTGAAACGCTGATCTCTCCTGTCACTCCACCCTTATAGTTAGTAACGTTCATACTTATTGATATTGTTTATTTATTTATTTATATTTTAATGCCATATCAGCAGCATTGGCTATATTCATGGCAAAAACTTATAATAAATATACAATATATCATCATAAAATCAAATCAGTTTCTTAACATACATTGTAAAAAACAACAAAAAGTATACAAGTAGCAGCAACACTAAAAACAGTCTGATACTATCTTTTAGTTTGACTTAGGATAAATATTCTAAAAGTGCTCCAGAAGGCACCTTTTCAAACATTTGACTTCAAATATTTCCCGAATAAAAACGCCAAATGTCTAACTTCATTTAAAAATAGACATTCTATTAAAATATGTTTTATCATCCAAATATTCTTACACAAGTCACAAATAGGTTTTTCTTCCCCTTTAAATAGATATGCGTGTGTAAGTCTTGAGTGTCTGATTCTACATCTTTTATGTACAACCTGGTCATGTCTATTTTCAAAAGGGTAATTATTTATATCATTTACAAATGGATTCACTTCTTACAATTTGTTATTCTTACATTCCATTCCATTAGCCATTTCTCATTAATATACAGATTTAAAACAGGTTTAATATGAGACACAGGAATTTTACATTCTGTAATCTCCAACTGTAAGGCTTCCTTAGCTGCTTTATCTGCATGTTCATTTCCAATGAATCCCATATGTCCAGGTATCCAGCAGAAAATAATATCAAAGTCTTTAGTCTTTAAAAGGTTCACTTTTTCTATAATGCTAAAAATCATAGGATGATCAGTTTTCAGAGATTCAAGTGCTTGTAAGCAGGACATAGAATCTGTGCAAATTAAAAACTGCTGTTGATGTTCTTTTTCTATTTGTTCCAGAGCTAAAAACAGTGCACAAGATCAGCTGTGAATATCAAGCTTTGTCCGGAAACACTCTTTCTGAAACACTCTGAACCAATCACTGCTGCAGCAGATACTCGTCCATCTGATTTTGAACCATCTGTATACACTGGTACATAAGTTGGTGGATTGCATCGGATATTCATAAATTCTTCCTGATTAACATTTGGGTGGATTTCCCTTTTTTTAAACTGAGACAGGTGCATTATAATAGATGGCTTTTTAATATGCCATGGTGGTTTAGGGCATGCATGCATTGTTATTATTATATCCAGATTAATATCCAACTTCTCCAAGTGAGTTTTCATTCGAATTCCAAAAGGTCTGATGTATCTGGGTCTGGCTTCATATAGGTGCTGATATTGAGGGTGGAAAACTGTAGAATATGCTGGATTTTCTTTATTAGCTTTCAGCTTGACTGCATATTTGAGAGCCTGTTTCAATCTTCTGTTGTAAAGTGACATTTCTCCTGCTGTCGTATATAAACTTTAAATTGGAGAAGTCCTGTATGCTACAAGAGCAAGTCTCAGTCCTGTATGATGTTCTGTATCAAGCATCTTTATGTACGATATCCTTGCAGATCCGTAAACTATGCTCCCATAATCCATTTTTGATCTAATAAGTGTCCTATAAAGTCTTCAGAGTATCCCCCAATCTGCACCCCATTTGATGTTTGCTAAAACCTTTATAACATGCTATTTTACTTTATAACATCTATTTCATAATACTTTAATATGAGGAATAAAAGACAACTTATTGTCAAAACTCAATCCTAGGAACTTTACCTCTTTCACAACTTGTATAGTTTCTCTATCTAAAAAAGCTCTGGATATAAATGCATAGATCTTAAAAGACAAACATGCATGCATACAGTTTTTGATTTAGAAAATTGAAAACCATTTAAAACTGACCAGTCATACATTTTATTTATACATATCTGAATTTGTCTCTCGATTGTATTCATATTTTTCCCTTTATAACTAATAAATTCTGTGAGGCGACAGCACTACCTACTGCGTCACCACGTCGCCAATAATACAACAATAAATAAGTAATTAAAAAATTCAATATTTTAGATATTTCTTAGCAAAAGATCTTAAATGTTGTGTAAAGAAGCAAGCTTTACTTGTATCCATACACTTTTACCAAATAAACTTTCCTTAAAATAAATAAACAAATGTTTTAAAAGTTTTAAAAACTATATTAAACTAAATCTATGCACAACAATCTGTCTAGGTCGATGTCCTCAGCAGTAAATACATGGAGCACGTTTAAACAAATGTTATTGTGAGGAAAATAATTAAACCATTATGATAAATAGAGTTAAAATGACCTTTTTAAATGAAAAGTTGAAGGTTTTATTGAGATGGATTGTTGGTGATTGTATGGGTTTTGGCCAGATTGGGAAGCAAAACATGAACAAAAGAAAATGAAGACTTGTTTAAAAAAGATTTAAGAGCTACAACACAATATCTTTATTTTATATAGCGCCAGTGCTCACGAACTCTTTACAAACAGTAGGAGAACAAGAAAAGCAATAATATTAAGAAGGTAGAGAAAATGGGAGACTAATAACACATAAAAAGAAAGACAAAAAACAAGAGAACAATGCATTCATTAGCATTAAATGAACATCCTGAAGAAAAAGTGACGAAAGAAACTCATTCCTGTCTTTCAATGAGTGCTCATGTGCATTTAGGAGAACTAGGCAGCACACTCAGGGCTGCAAGATGGATTTAATTTAGTATTCTTATTATTAAAATATATCTGAATGAGGATCAAATGACTGAGTTGGTCTTTGAGAATGAAAACTAACCTGTTTGTTCCTGCAGATCTTCCTGTTTGACTCTGAATGTTTCTTCAATCTCCACATCTTCACTCTCCTCTTTAATAAAAGCCATCTTTATAACAGTGTGGAGATCAGTCGCTTCAGCAGGAGTTTTTCTCTGTGTTTGGACACTTTATCCTGTTTAAAATGTACAAAACAATAAAAATATCCTGTTTAAATAAATAAAACAATGAGCAAAAACAAAATAACTTCTTTTCAACAGTTTCTTTATATGAGAGTAATTAACAAAAAGAAATCTGGTAAGTCTGAGCAAGAAACAATAGCCACAAAAAACCTTACTGTGAGTAAAATAGTACATAGTTGTATAAAGGGTTAAAATATAATTGTCAACAGCAGGTACATTTAGCATTAAATGAACAACCTGAAATTTTAATCAGTCCGTTTACATCTGTGTAAAAGCTTTAAAACAAACCTTTCTTCAGTTGAATCACAGTGTGAGAGTGGCGCGGCCTTATGACGTCACACGCTACGCCAAAATAAAAGTCTTTTTTGTTCAGCTTTTTTACCCCACTTACTCTTAGTCATGACTTATTAATACATTTCTCCCTCGTTTTCCACTTTTTACTTTATCTGCTTTCTGTTTTGTAAGACCTCCATTATTTATGTTAATTGAAAAAACCCATTTACCCCCACTAGATCTTTGCCTTCTGGTAGGTTGGTAAGAGGTTTAAACGATTGCATTTCTTTATCCATAGCTTTAACTCATTCACTTGCATTCACTGATGTTACTGCCTCTTTGTATGTTTGAATGGGGAAACATCAAATTCTCCAAAATTGCTGGCCAGGTTACAACCTATATATGTAATAGGTTGAAACTTATTTGGGCTACAGTCCATTTGTCAGGATAAAAACAATATTTATAATCAAATAAACAAACCAACAAACAAAAAACTAAATAGTTGTAAAGAGGCTTTTAAAAATGACTGAAGAACTTAACACAACGTTGAACAATGCATCCACACATGTTTAGATTTTATACATTATAATGTTAGCATTCAGATATTATTTGAGGGTAAATTCAGAATGTCCAACTTACCTTTTCAGTCTTCAATGAAGTGGGATGAGAAATGGCCTCAGTGGGTTTTTCTTTGTATGTTGTTGTTGGTAATAATCCCAATGTAGGAATTTACGATCGTAGTTTGTCCTCCTCAGTTGTTATCTTATAGCTAAATAAGCCAATGAAGATTCAGTTAGAAACCCAGAATATATAAACACAACCCTGCTAAGCTACTGGATCTGGAATGTGATTGGATAAGACTCAATTGGCACCCATTAATGCTGGTATAAATACGCAAATGAGCAGTGGAGAGCAGTGAAGACTCAAGACACATTACTGTGGGGGATGGGAAGTTCAGCAGCTTTACAAACCAGTTTTACAGAGAAATAATGATGTATTGGGAAAATAAGTTGACTTTAGCCATCATCTTCATTTGTTTTGTTGCTGTTTTTTATATGACTATTAATGGAAGCTTATTTTTTACTTTAGCTGCTGCATTTTGTAGTTAATGTTGATACAATTATGTTGAGGTACTTTGATTTGAAATTTCACATTCATAATTTCACTTATATAATAGTTATGTAAGTCTTATCCTATGATACAGTGATATATTATCATTCGTTGAAAGAAACCATTTCTAAACTTCACAGTGAGGTTTTATTTGTTAAGTTCAGTCAATACATTGACATGAGCTAACTATTAGCAATGTTTTAGTTATTTATTTATCATTAAACTTGTTCTTTATGTGAGTTTAAAGCACATGGAGCTCATTACTGGTTTCTGTAAGACTGTCAACACACTCTTAGAAAGAAATAATCGACCTGTTCAACTAAAAACCAAAGGAAGAAAACTAAATTGGCACAGAAACAAGTTACATTTTGATTGTTAAAATCTATAGACACTTTTAGAAAGAAATAATTGACCTGTTAAAAGTGTCTATAGATTTTAACAATCAAAATGTAACTTGTTTCTGTGCCAATTTAATTTTCTTTCCTTCGGTTTTTAGTTGAACAGAACATGTGTGAGCAGCTCAGCTCTCTCGAAAGCCTCTTATTCACCTGGTAGGTAACAAAGATGTTTTACCCTCTAATTATTACTTGTGTTTGTGCATACAAATATGCATAAACATTCGCAAAAGCAAATATAAGATACCCTGTGACAAAACCTTTTCCTTTTAACACAGTAAAGCGATCACATACTGGCCATTTTTTTTTCTTTTGGCCTTTGTAGATAATTGTTTGTACATTAATCACAAATGGATGAGACACATTGTAACATCAAACTCATTTGTGTTCATTCCAGGTGCTGTGAAATGTTGTGTATAATCTGCAGAGGTAATCAGGTGTGAGTAAAGTGCCATATATCTGATCCAGTCCTCCAGCATATTTCTTGCTTCAAATTAAAGTCTTTTACGCTAAAAGCATTATGAAATTGGTCTTTTGTTGATAATAATTGATTTATATTATCTGAAATATAACGAATTCTATTATATAGCTTTATCTCTTAACCAGGAGAATGAGGGAAAATGCACTCACTCTGCATAGTGACATTCTGAAATCAAATTAAAACTAGCCTAATAGACAACGGAATCAATGCAGTTGATTCAATGTGGGATAAGGTGGGATAAAACAATATGATTAGATGTTGCTAAAAGCGAGCGATTGCTCCATATAGCTCATGTTTTGATCTTCTATTGGTCTCATGCACTCACATAGTGCAATTTCAAGCTTTGTTCTTACCTTTCTGGAGTCCACTATTAAATCTGTCATGCATCTATAGATTTATAATTAGAAAATAATCACATCACAAGTAAAATTATTGCATAGGCAGTTTATACAGGGTAATTCAATGACAAGTGTTCACTTTCATATCTACACAATGCAGAACTTTTAATGTGATTAACCTGCTCCACCTACACCAACTACAGCATTTCTCAGACTTCTTTTACACTATGGTGTAATTACAGAGGTGGACATCACATAAAACAACAACTGCACTTACTCCTGTAACTTGTTTGCAACAATGAAATTTAAATACTTGTGTCACATATTCAATTAAATAAAGGATCATCATGTGCAATCATCTTTATTAATAGCTTCCTAATAGGCCAGACCATTAACTGAATAGGACCGTTTTACACATAAGAAACCTGATAACAGGTATAGCTGTTCATGCCGATACCAACTTTATAGCCTAAAGCATATTACATGAACAGTATTTACCTTACATCTCATAAGACAAATAAGCAAAGATGTCTATAACAATACATGCTTGATTGCCCAAATCATTACGATCATTACATCTGAATGGTGCCTTTTCACACGTTTAAAAATAACCATTTGTAAGCATAGTTCTTCACCAATACCAGTTTAACACCTCAAATAATTATACATGTAAAGCGTCACAGTGGAGCAGTGGGTAGCACGATCACCTCATAGTAAGAAGGTCGCTGGTTTGAGCCTCAGCTGGGTCAGTTGGCATTTCTGTGTGGAGTTTGCGTGTGACTTTAGTGGTTCAACTGTAATCGAGTTCCAAGAACATTTTTGTGTGCAAGAAAATGTTGAAAAAAGTAGCCAAAGTAGGAACTGTTAAACCATATAGTGGCTGTTTTTGCTCCTGTATTCTCTTTATTTGCATTCAGCAGAAGAAACTAAAACAGGTTTGGAACAAGTAGAGGATGAGTAAATGACAGAATTGTAATTTTTATGTGAACTACCCTTTTAATGCTTCTGTAAGTAAAGGTAATTTAAATATTATTACTGAAGATATTGCTAAAGAATGGCAGGAAACGTGGAACAAAGATAATAAGAGATGACAATTCATATAAAAAAGAAACCCTATATAGGCCTATAGTTGTAGAAATAGACAAGAAGAGGTCATATTCACATATTAATAGGAAGTAATGTGTTGTAGACATGCAAGTCATGAACTGGATTAAAAAGCTTCTCAAATTTTTCTTAAAATGTTTAGATTAAAAGTTTTGATCAACTTTAAATACTGAAGTGTGTGTTTGTGAGAGAGAGAGAGAGAGAGAGAGAGAGAAAGAGAGATCTAATCTATTTTTTATTTTTATTATTCTATTTTTTAAAATATATTTTTTATTAATCTTTTTATTTTCATTAACCTATTTTTATTTTTATTCATATTTTTTTAATCTACTTTTATTTTTATTTATCTACTTTTATTTTTATTAATCTATTTTTTATTTTATTAATCTTTATTTATTTTATTTATTTCTGTGTTTTCCCTGTATTATATGAGAGCGAGAGAGAGAGAGAGAGAGAGAGAGAGAGAGAGAGAGAGAGAGAGAGAGAGAGCAGATGTAGTGTAAAGTAAAAACATGGGACAAATGAATCAATAAGTCATGACTGCAACAGTAAATGGCAAAAAAGCTAAACAAAAAAGACTTTTATTTTGGCGTGGTGTGTGACGTCATCACGCGGCGCCGCTTCAGCGCTGAGATTCAACTGGAGAAAGGTTTGTTTTAAAGCGTTTACAGATATAAACCGAATAAATTAAAGTTTCAGGTTTTTCATCCGATGCTAAATGATGTGCCTGCTGTTTGAAATGTTATTTAAACCCTTTATACAACGTAGTACTGTTTTATTTATTCTCTGTAATCGAGGGCTATTGTATAGAGGTAAAGTTGGTTTTATATTCACACATTCAGTCCGAATAATTAAAGTACCATGGTAAACAATGTATGGAGCTGTCACTGAACGAATGTGTGAATATAAAACCAACTTTACCTCAATGGCTATTAAAACAGAAAAGTGTGTAATAAGTGTTTTAAAGAAACATTTCACCTGATTTCTTTTTGTTAATTACTCTCAATAGAAGAAACTGTTGAAGCAAGTGTTGAAGAGAAGTTATTTTGTTTCTGTTCATTGTTTTATTTATTTTAAACAGGATAATTTTATTGTTTTGTTCATTTTAAACAGGATAAAGTGTCCAAACACAGAGAAAAACTCCCGCTGAAGCGACTGATCTCCACACTGTTATAAAGATGGCGTTTATTAAAGAGGAGAGTGAAGATGTGAAGATTGAAGAAACATTCACAGTCAAACATGAAGATCTGCAGGAACAAACAGGTTAGTTTTCATTCTCAAAGACCAACTCAGTCAATTGATCCTCATTCAGATAAATTTTAATAATAAGAATTTTAAATTAAATCCACCTTGCAGTCCTGAGTGTGCTGCCTAGTTCTCCTAAATGCACATAAGCACTCATTGAAAGACAGGAATGAGTTTCTTTCGTCTTTCATTTTATGTATTATTAGTCTCCCATTTTCTCTACCTTCTTAAGGTTATTGCTTTCTTGTTCTCCAACTGTTTGTAAAGTGTCCTTGAGAACTGGTGCTATATAAAATAATTAAAAACAATAAATGAAAAAGGTTTAACTGAGCTGACAATATTTGACCTACAGTATTCTCATAGAAGACTCAATTTTTAGACCTTAAAAAGTCTTGAATTAACTGAAATATTGTGTTGTAGGTCTTAAATCTTTTATAAACAAGTCTCCATTTTTCTTTGTTCATGTTTTTCTACCTTATATGTTTTTCTTCTATAAAAAATCCCACTGCTTGTGTGTGCACAGCTCTTTGTAGTCATTATCTTAAACTTAATGTGCTGATGTTAAGTACATTTTGAATGTTACAGTGAGCCTGCAATGCATTAACTTTTCCTGCATTAACAATTGGCAGTAAGTGCATATTCTCTCTCACGCACGCAAGCACATATTCCAATGTATTGTGACAAATATTTAACTGAACATTAATAGGCCTAAATAATGGCCTTTTTAATATATATATATATATATATATATATATATATGCAATTTCCTGTTAGCCTTCTTTTTTTGCTTTGGTGCAAGCCATAGTTTTTGATTGTTTAAATGATTATATATTTGAACTCAAAAATCAAATGCTGCTCACTCGCTGTGAACATTGCTGTCTCATTTCAGAGCTCTTTCTTTCATCATAGTTAACATGGTAGCACACAACATAATCGATGCATTCGTACTTGACCTTCAGGGTTTCACAACAGTAACGTGCACAAGCAGTTATCTAGATTATTTCAACTGAATTCAGATTAGTTAGAGCAAATGATCTTTAACTTGCTGTTATGGAACCAAATTAAGTATGGACGTTTAGTTCGGCTCACTGAAGTCAGGTTTTTGACTTTTAATCCCCGCTTTTCTAAACCACTTTTATGAAACAGCCCCTAGGGGTTATAAAATAATCATGGGTTTTCATTAACATTATTATTTGTATATTTATGTTATCACTGTCCCTGATTGGACACACAGCAGATAACCTTTTTAGATGGCATTTCTGCATCTTGTCGGTTTTATAAAATGTCACAACGTAGCTCTTCAGCTAAGCCTCAGGACATGCACAAAGGCAAGAAAACAAAGGCAAAAGTACAACTGAATGAAAACAAGTAGCAAAGTATGTCATCTCATCACTCCAGTTTACAGCAAATGTGGCATTAAGTATTTGCACAAGTTCATTCATTCATTTTCCTTCGGCTTAGTCCCTTTATTCATCAGGGGTTGCCACAGCAGAATGAACCACTAACTTATCCAGCATATGTTTTAAACAGCAGATGCCCTTCCAGCTGCAACCCAGTACCCAGTACATTTGCATAAGTTATATACAATAATGCAAACTCACAAATATAAGCATGTGTTATGCGTACTTGCTAGCAAGTTAAAAATGTTTAAATGGAGTGGAAGATACACATGAGGAAACACAACGTGAGTAATCTAGAGCAGCGCTTCCCAACAGGGGGGTCCCGGCCCACAAGGGGGCCTCAGTGAGCTTTGTGGGGCGTCGTGTAAATATTAAAAAAAAAAATCTTAGCAGTGGATAATTAGGAGAATGATCATGTTCATTTTATCCCTATAGCTCGGTGGTCCTCAACCACCTGTCCATGGATCAATTGGTACCGGGCCGCACAATAAATCGTTAATTATTTCCGTTTTATTTATTATATGAGTCTGAACAATCTTTTATTTTGAAAAGTCTTTTATTTTGAAAAATGACCGTATTTTCTTGGTTACATCTCGATCACTTGAGCGCCCAAATTGAACCCACAAGCAGCAAAATGAGTAAGAAATGGACGTCTTTGGAAAGCTTTTTACTAAAGGGAAAATGCCCAGTGAAAGACCCACGAACTGCCAAGGAATGGATTCGCAACCCATTAGTCAACAAATCAAGTGCATCCACTATGGCTGTGGAAGAAGATCAACTGATGGAGATCGCAAATGATGGCGGCCTTTTAGGGGCCGTTCGCATATTGCGTATTTCTAGAGTTTGAAAAGTTTGTTGTTGTTTCCTATGGAGGTGCGCGGCTTGCGCGCACAAGTGGCGTGACGCGCTCGCACCAATGAACCCTGGGCCACGAGCGCAACGCAAGTCACTTGACAACAATTGAGAGATCAGCTTCAGCTTGTATGGAATATTCACATTTCGGTAAGACTAATTTTCTCAGACAAACATAGAACATAAAAACACTGCAGTGCTTTGCAATTTTCTCCATGAATAAAACTTCTATCAGAGCGACAGCAGTGTTTTGTCAGCTTGTCATCTTCTAAGAAAACTGTTGATGGTCGCCTAGCAACCTGTGAAAGCCCCACCCACCCTTGTCAGGTAAAATTGTCAATCGTTGACCGCTCCTCTGTGATAAAAAGGTTGAGGACCACAAAAAAGACAGTCTCACTGATTCGCCTCGCAGCAATCCTCACACTAATTGACAGAGCATAACAAATAACATACAAGTTTTAAATTGTAGTAGCCTATATTATTTTTTCCCTTATACACCAGTGTGAAGACTGATATTTTTGTTATTGAATTTAAATAGGGCCAATTCAAAGGCTTATGTTTATCAGTTACAAATGGCCTACTAATGTTTTGCTTTTATATTTTACATTAGGCTATTATTTGTCCACAAAACATATCTAGAGATACTAATAAACATACCGTTTAAAAAAAAAAAAAATTTTCATCATTACTGCAAACCTATACGATCGATAATATTAAATGTGGGGGGCCTTAAAATATTTTCCAGGGGAAAAGGGGGTCTTAGGCAAAAAGGTTGGGAACCACTGATCTAGAGCGAGTGCATTTGATCAACTGCATTTAAAGCCACAGGCACAAAAAGAGCTTGGTTTTCTTCTGACCCCCAAATTTAAATATTCTGCAAGGTATATGATCTGAATTTAAGCCAAAACCTCTTACATCTTGTAAAAAAAGGTTCATAATAGGAACTCTTTAAAGGGATAGTTGATGTAGAAATAAAAATAGCCTCACCATTTTAGCCTCACCATTTATTCTTCCTCATGTGGTTTTAAACCTTTATGAGTTTCTTGATCCTGTTGAACACAAAAAATATATTTTGAAAAAAATCTGGCTTACTTTGTGTTCCAAAAAAAGGAAATGTTTAAAACCACATGACGGAGAGTAAATGATAAGGTCATTTTAATTTGTGGGTGAAACATCCATTTCATGCTTGTTGCTTTGGGCCTTTATACTAAAGCTAACTTTTTTTTTTCAGACCTGATGGTGCTGAAAGAAGAGACTCATCAACCGAATGAAATGGAAGAGAAACAGCAGTTTGAGAAACCACAAGAGATAACGACTGATGAAAAACCCACACTGAATAAAAAGACTTCATCACGCAGAAGACTTCGGAAATCCAAATCCAGGTGTAATTTCAGCTGTAAACATTGTAGAAAGAGCTTCAGTCAAAAGTAGGCTTGTGCCGGTATTCGGTAATGCGATAAATCACGGTAATGAATATGCACGATATTGTTATCGCGGGCACTTCAAAATACCGTGAAAAGTAATAGATCCGAATTTATATTCTTAGAACGCGCCTTAGCTTATTTTCCATCAACCGCTTGAAGAAACACTGCGTATATGCTGCGCAGAACTGATGCGCACTCTGATGTAAACAATCCCCACATGTAGAAGCCCTGTGTGCGCGCCGCCGCCGCTATAATCCTTACACGCAAGGGCGGACTTGCCATCTGGCAGACTGGGCACTTTCCCGGTGGGCCGACGTACTTTTTGGGCCGGGCTGATCATCGTCTTATGATTTGATCGGCCCATAAATGGCTTAGCAGCCTATTGTTTTTTTCTGCCTTATTGATTGACGCTGCTGTGATCTGTGACTCTCTGAAAGTAGACGCTTTTTTTCCCGGACAGACAGACCGGGCCGGCCCATGTGACACTGTGCAGCCCATTGGCTCTTTTCGGTATTGACATTGGGCTGGCCCAATCACAAACTCCTATTTTGGACTCCGTGTGAGTGTGCGTCGTCTGTGTGTATTTGTCAAAATAGTCGAGAGTCAGAGAGAAGAAACGCAAGGGAGGCGCAGAGAAATCGCGGGAAATACACCGGCGTTTCATTTAGCGATTCTGAAAAGTTCTCTGTTCATTCTAGTACACGGCTAAAAACGCAAATCACGTGACCACACACTCTCTGCCCAGAGCTGCAGCCACTAGTTCAGCGGGTGAGCATAACCCCAGGTGAGACTGAGTATAGTGCATGTCAGACAGTTCATCTGCTGGATGATCTCATCTCACTATAGTTGTTAAACGTGATATTGAATTCATCTTGTTGTCTCTATCTAACAACTCTTATGTCTTTTGAATCACTTGTTCTCAGTTAACTGTTTTGGCTGAGTGCAAAGATAAGCTAATATATTAATTTACGTAACCACATACACTGATTCTGCACATTGACTGATTGCTTACCTTTATTGTTTAAATTTAATGTACGTTATACTGTTATAATGGCCATTATTGGTTATTAAAACTGATATTCTGCAAAAGAGACAGTGTAAATCAAATATCAAAATGAAACAAATTTGACTTATATTATGTTTTCATTGTTTAGATAGTGAAACAGCAAGCAGGATGAGGGGAAAGAGGTTAAAATGTAACACTGTTGCCTTTGAAGATTTACCCATGCATTAGCAGGCAGTTTTTGTTATGTTTATTATTGAATATAGGCTGAGTGAATAGTGTATTGAATAAGCTAAATTGACTGTAGTGTATGAGTGTGTGTGAATGAGTGTGTATGGGTGATTTCCAATATTGGGTTGTGGCTGGAAAGGCATCTGCTGCATAAAACATGCTGGAATAGTTGGCAGTTCATTCCACGATTGCTGATCGAAGACGGTTTCCCTTTGCACATTCACTTTGATATAATTGCTCAAGTTTACTTTTATATTGTGTATTGTTTTATTTATATTTATTTGTATTTAAATGTTTGAAGTACTTTTAGTTAATTAAAAAGTTATTAAAGTTACTAAGTTGACGAAACTGAAGTTTTTTGTGTTTTTTTACCTGTTTCTCTAGTAAAATTACAATATCGTGATAATACCGTATACCGTGATAAAAGCTCAATCAATTAATCGCAGCATGAAAATGTGATACCGGCACATGCCTAGTCAAAAGTCAAACCTTGATGTTCACATGAGAGTTCACACAGGAGAGAAACCTTACACCTGCGAACAGTGTGGAAAGAGTTTTGGTTATATACAAGGCTTTAAAACCCACATGAGAATTCACACTGGAGAGAAGCCTTTCAGCTGTACACAGTGTAGAAAGAGTTTCAGTCAAAAGCCAAACCTTGATGTTCACATGAGAGTTCACACTAGGGAGAAACCTTACACCTGCAAACAGTGTGGAAAGAGTTTTGGTTATACACAAGGCTTTAAAACCCACATGAGAATTCATACTGGAGAGAGACCGTACACATGCCAACAGTGTGGAAAAAGCTTTTATAATTCAGGACACTTTGCAGTACACAGGAGAATTCACACTGGGGAGAGGCCGTACACATGCAAACAATGTGGAAAAAGCTTCAATGACGCAAGAAACCTTGCACTGCACATGAGAATTCACACTGGAGAGAAGCCTTTCAGCTGTAAACAGTGTAGAAAGACTTTCAGTAAAAAGTCAAACCTTGTTGTTCACATGAGAGTTCACACTAGAGAGAAACCTTACACCTGCGAACAGTGTGGAAAGAATTTTAGTTATTTACAAGGCTTAAAAACCCACATGAGAATTCATACTGGAGAGAGGCCGTACACATGCCAACAGTGTGGAAAAACCTTCTATAATTCAGGACACTTTGCAGTACACAGGAGAATTCACACTGGGGAGAAGTCTACTCTTGCCCTCAGTGTGAAAAAAGTTTGAGCAAAATGGCACCTTTGAAGTCCACATGAGAATTCACAACAAAGAGAGAATGTAGGAAAAGTTTTTCTCAAAAACAAGACCTTGACATCCACATAAGTATTCATACTAGAGAGAAACCTTACCGAGTGTTGTAAAAGCTTCATATGTAAAAACGCACTTTATTACCACATGATAAGTCACACCTGAGAGAAGCCGTTTGCATCTTCTCAGTGTGGAAAGAGATATACAACCGAAGCTAGCCCACAAGCTCCCACAGTCCAAAAACACGCAACCCAAGTAAATTGAACATTCTAAATGATCACAATGGTCGAGCTCTTAATAAGCCTTATATCTCCCTTTAGCCATCCCTGTCTATTAGCCATTTCTGTCATTAGAACAGAAACAAGTCGGGGGAGTTCATCGAGATCTATCTGAGCTCAAACTCCCCTCTTGCCCTGCTTACGGGAGGGAGCCGAGGGTTCGAAGATCTTTGAGCTTAGGGCTCTCCCCCGGGACAGCATGCCAAACAAGTGTTAACTCTTGTATATATATCAAGTTACTGAAAATGAAAACCCTTGACAACTGTTTTGTAGTGTAGATCAGGGCTCACAGCCCAGTACCAGGTTGTGAAAGTTGCTACCGGACTGCAAGAACGCAAAATAACTCTATATGTTGATAGACTGTGTGGCTTGTTTCATTTGCAAACAAGTATCAGCATCTGAAAAGGTTTGAACCAAATGACCTACAGGAACTACAGGACCCAACCAAAGCAATTGAGTAATCTCCGGGGGGTTACATCCTTTGTTATAAAGTAGTGTCTCACAGACTGTACTTTGAGTTAAGTTACTTGAAGACCGTCGAGTTCACTGCTGAGGAACTGCACTATTCATTGTCTTCAATAAAGTGTTCTCCGTGTAAGAACTTTGGTCAGCTTACTTATTTTATGTATTAGAGTCATCTACACATTGGGGAGTCACCCAAGAACGGTTAAGCCAAATAGAGCAAAATCTGACAATGTGTTTCAAGTTATTATGAACCAATAACTATATTTGTGCACCCGGCGCTGAAAAGAAAATTAGAAAGATTGGGGAGGAGAAAATGTTTTGGGAGATGCAGGGAACACTGTCCTACACCCTTAGATGGTGTTTTTGATCAGTCACATTGTTTGTCACTTGCGTGAACAAACACTGATTTGCCTCCAATTTTGGCTTTTGTCTGCAGTTTCACAAAACTTGTTGGCGAATGAAAATCTGGCTAAACTCGTGTGGTGTGAACTTGCCGATGACAGTGACCGACCATCAGACTCCCTAAAGACCTGTTCAGACTACACAATGTCATTTGTTAGTTACGACAGATCAGATTTTTGTCAGATTATGAGATTTTGACTTGATCAAATCTTGATGTTTTGTGGGTAACAAATGAAGACTTTGGTTTCAAAACACTACACATTTATTTTGATGGACTAATTTGAGAAAAGAAACAAGTTTTCTTTATGAAGACAATTAAACTTTCTGTAGACAACTGGTTGCCTTTAAAGATACGCCCATGTGAAATCTCCCACATTACTACAAATAAATCAGTGTATGGGAAACCCAGTGTCACTATTGTGAATGAGAACATGAGTAATTTGTTAGCTTACATGCTAATTCCAGTACTCAACAGACTGCTGAAGCATTTCAGCTATCAGGTAATTCAAATTATTATTTATATGCAATACATATTGTACTGATCATGTGCACTGATTGTATTGTGTGCTGTCTGCAAGTGGTGTGTCTTGTTATAGTTTTAGGTTTATATTGTTAAGGTAAATAATTTAAGAGTAACAAGTTATTTAATTTTTAACATTCTGATTGTTCTTTTATATATAAATATATATATATATATATATATATATATATATATATATATATATATATATATATATATATATTAGATATATATATATATATATATATATATATATATAGATATATATATATATATATATTATATATTATATATATATATATATATATATATATATATATTATATATATAATATTATAATATATATATATAATATATATATATATATATATATATATATATATATATAATATATATAATATATATATATATATATATATATAATATATATATATATATATATATAATATATATAATATATATATATATATATATATATATATATATAATATATATATATATATATATATATATATATATATATATATAATATATATAT
Organism: Danio aesculapii; assembly: GCF_903798145.1. Lineage (NCBI taxonomy): Eukaryota > Metazoa > Chordata > Actinopteri > Cypriniformes > Danionidae > Danio > Danio aesculapii. Next base: position 15,898,407 of record NC_079438.1, read on the forward strand.
ATATATATATATATATATATATATATATATATATATATATACATATATATATAAAAGAACACTTTAAAAAGAATAAACACTTTAAAAATCTCAGAATACTTGGTCCAATATGTCCAGATTAGCTTGGGTCGAAAACCTCGGTGAGGAAAGACACGCAAGCGGCCCCCTAGTTGGCTTATGGGCAGCCACCACATGTTCACCGGAAACATCATATCAGACCATTAAGAAAAATAAAAGCAATAAACACAATCATAACAGTCAAACAATGATGGTCCCTATAAATTCCCTATAAACCAGTGTGCTCAGGCTGGACTGGGCCGAAAACCCCTGTGGGGAAAGTCACCCAGTCGGTCCCCTATTTGACTTTGGGCAACCACAACATGTCAGCTGAGTCAATTACACTGAAATTATCTAGACTACAAACATTTCAGTAATCAAAATTTAAATCTTAACACATTTTTAAACAGCAAATTTCTCAAACATCAATATCTAAAAAACACATAACTTGTGATGAATCAGCATCTGCAAAGAACCACAGTTATTGGAAAAAAAACAAACAACATTTATAAGTCATATTCCTCCTCCTCTTCCTCCTCATCATTATTTCTGGAAGATACCAGCAGAGGCATTGTGTAAGGGGGTGGAGCTCCATCTTTCTTTTCAATTGCTGCTATTATCACCCTGTTACACAATGTTCTGATACACGGGATGCAACAGCATCCACAGGTCACTATTATGGCCACAAAGGTAGCTATAGAGATCAAAACTGATGTAAACATGGTTTTATATTTTCCAAACACACCGGTCAGCCAATCATCAAATGGGTTATTTACACCAGAGTGTTCTGCCATTGTTTTAGAAAGGGTTTTTAATCCTTCTAAAGCCCTAGTTACTGATCCCTCTGGGGCGGTATTATTAGGAATAAACGAGCAGCAAAAATCTTCAAAGAATACGCACGTTCCCCCCTTTTCCGCTAGTAGCATGTCTAGTGCTATTCTATTTTGCATTGCCATTAATGAGGTTGGGGCCAATTGTTCCGATAATCCTTCTACGGCATCTCTTGTTAAATTTGCCAATCTCATCACATTATAGTGCACATAATTTATTCTATCCACATTTTTACTTGGGGTGACAGGGAATAGGGCTGAAATTATTGGGATATTCTCGAACCCGGCAGCAATTTGGTCTACTAGTTTGTATTCATCAGGGACTCCTCTCGGCACCCCTATTGAATCTATATAGGTCGGGGAATTTGTAGTTAAGTCGAACATTACGTCCCTTTTTCTTCTCCCAGCTGTACTTCCACCCCTTCCCTCTTGTCTGTTGCCAATCAGTGTTACTGGTGCTACCAACCTAACCATTGCACATATACCTTCCGTAGTTTTCCCTTTTATTCTTACAAACAATCTTTTCCCTCCACAGTAATATTATAGTCCTCCCCGCGCCCAAGGTCCTATTATATCCCCTGCATTGTTGATAATCTGTTTGCACCACAAAGGGTTAATATGCCCTACCCTGACTAGCACTGTTCCGGTCGAAGTAAAATTAAAACAGGTGAAATTTCCTGGGTCTGCAGAAAATGGGCCTGTTTTTGTCTGGTTATTTATTGGTGGGAATATTTCTGCTAGAGTGTCACATCCTTTTGGTCGATACTGCCTAGTCAAATTTATCATGCATCCATATCCCACTGGGTCATTTGTTATCAATGGGGCGGGTTCTATTCGAAGGGTTGGTCTAGCTTTTGCACATGCAACACAATCTGTCATTCCTGTTTGTTTAGCTGTGGAAATCATCCATTCTAACCACAAATTGGTTTCCCCGTATCCCGTGGCTTTCTCTAGTATATCCTCAGGGGTTAATTTGGTATAATCCATTTGTATTACAACCCTTCGACCTCTAATTTCTCTACTATGATCTCTGATTGGGGGTCCTATAGTCGTTGTCTTGTTTCTATCTATTACATTGACCCTGTCTAAAAACTCAACTTCTATGATTCCCAGGGGGTCAGTTCCTGAGATCTCGACTTCTAATAGTATATGGAGAAACTTAGGCGGATTGTTTTTCCCAGCATAATGGGTCTCATCTAGGGGGTATCCTGTCCACTCCCCTATGGACATAGTAATAGGGTTCTGGGTAGGACTGTAATCCCTTTGTATTTTCAGTTTTCTCCACTCGTTTTTAAAATTCCCTAACCATATTGGGTTTGGCGTCCATTTCCCTGTGTACCCCACTACTTGATCCCACCCTCTACACCACTTATTATCCGCTTTACCCCTCGTGTTACACCGTGCATTCATAGTCTGATCAAAACAAACATATACGTCATATCCTCGCCACGAACTATTGTGTCCCCCACAGTCAATTACCTGACATAGATCAAATGTGTAAGATGTCGTCTCTCCCTTTACATATTCTATGGACAGCCCTCCATAATACTTGGAACACCTCTTTTCTTTCCCTAGGGATCTTTTTACTCTGGTTGGTTTTACAGTTACGGTTTCATTCCTGTTCTGACTTTTTTCTACTCCCAGAATTGTCCCCACTATTATCAGTGCTACTATCCCTATTGCCCCCAGTAGCTTCCAGTTTTCCCACAACTTGACCCTCATGTTTTATTGATGCTGGTTTTCCTTATTATTCAATTCTGATCCTACCTTTATCTTATTTTTCAAAGCGTTATTGTGTTAACAGCAAGTAATATATCATATCAAAGCTACAATAAAAAATACCAAGCACAGTAAACTTATTCTAATGTATAAACTGAAATGGTTATATTCTGGCCTTTAAATGTCTTTTCAATAATGTGGAGAACTCTATAGAATTCCAACTTGTCCAAACCACACCGCAGCCGGGGTATTGACAATCTGGTGATGTGTAATTTGTCACACCACGTTCTCATGCAGATTAGACTGCTCTCAAAGTCCTCATATGTGGGTAGGTCTCTAGCAAGTGTTTTTGTGATCAGGTGAAAAACTATTCTGTCTGCCTCGTGAGTTATAGCACAGTCACCTTTCTTTGTTTTTTTCTGGGCCTTTACCTTGTCAACCCCATATCTTTCTCAGAATGTTTTCGCTATGCCCGCTCCAAATGCACAGTCTGCACTGACACAATGGGCTACAGCTTCTCCTTTAGGGGCTGTGAATAAATCCCGTTTTGTGGACCACCTGCAAAGTTTGTAGGTTACTTCGTGATAGATGAAAATTTTTATCGTGTGTATGTGTTTGTGCGTCACCTCCTTTTGTGGTACCCTCACTCCCTCCTGCACCTCCTGTGGTATCCTCCCTCTCGGACCTGCGAAGCAAGGTCCACTCTGGTGTCGTTCAATGATCTGGACGGCGGGTCTGCCGGACAGCACTGGCTCAGATGGTACCAAGAGTCACCTTTTCCTGCAAGACGAACACAGTGAGAGGTGCGTGCAATTACCTTAATTGGAGCAGACCAGCGAGGCTCTTTCCATTTACGCCTGTAGATTCTCAATCTCACCCAGTCCCAAGTTCGGTCAGGTAGGGGTGCTGGATATTCGTGTCCCCTAAAATCAGTTGGTAACATTTTGTCAAAAGATTCAATTAGAGCAGTCAATTTGTCATAGTAAATTTTGTGTGATAACGGTTGTACTGGTTCCAATTGTAGTGGGGTCAGTGGGCCAGGAAATTGGCGACCAGTCAACAGTTCAAAGGGCGTGTATCCTGTTGCCCTACTCACAGAGCTCCTTAATGACATCAAAGCCAGTGGAAGAGCAGCCAACCATGTCAATTTAGTCTGTGCACAGATTTTAGCCAATTTGTTTTTCAATGTTAGATGCAACCGCTCAACCTTACCTTGTGACTGTGGGTGATAGACTGCCCCGAAATGGTGTACTAAACCCAATGCCTTTTCCACATTAGCCAGATGTTCATTTTTAAAGTGTGAGCCGTTGTCAGATCTGACCCGGCTTGGAAAACCATGACGTGGGATGTAATGGTTTATCAGACATTTAATGACAGCAGTGCTGTCTTCCTTGCCCACCTACCTCTGGCCATCCAGTATATGCATCAATCATAACAAGCAAGTATCGTTTACCATTTACCCTTTCAATCATGTCAGTGAAATCAATTATAACTTTATCTCCAGGGCCATTTGCCAATGGGAACGATCCCTGAGATGGTTTCATAGTTGGTTTGACATTGTGCATCTGACAGATGTCACATGTCTTTATGTATCCAGAAATTAGGTGTGGCATAAAAGGATGCCACCATGATTGCAATGCTCGCGACATTTGCTTATCACCACAGTGTGCATGTGTGTGGGCTTCTTTCAACACGCTTGGGACTAGTGACGCTGGGAGCAAAGCTCTACCATCAGGTGCTGTCCAAAGGCCATCATCATGTCTGATTGCCCCTTTGTTTTTCCACACAGACTTTTCTTCAGGAGTAGCCATGTCTTGCTGCTTAGATAAGAATTCTCTTGAGAATTCTGGTAGGAGGGATGTCACGTCTGGCTCAGATGTCACCACAAACTGACCCTGTAGGTAGTCTGAGGCACATTTTGCCGCCAAGTCTGCTGCTTCATTCCCTTTTGATATTAGGTCAGTTCCTTGAGAATGACCAGTGCACTTAATAATAGCCACTTTGTTTGACAACATTATGGCTTCAGAGAGCTCTCTTGCTTCTTTCTCATGAGTAATAGGCCGGCCATAAGAAGTTGTGAATCCACATCTGATCCACACAGGCAGCTCCACGTGGGCTGTGGACACTGCATATGCAGAATCAGAGTAGATGTTGACAGACTGTCCTTTTGAGTGTCTCAATGCATTGATTAGGGCCAATAGTTCTGCTTTTTTGTGCAGATTGTTTGCCAATTAGGGTTTCAGATTGTATGGTCACCACTTGATCATTCTGTAATTTAACCACAGCAAAGCCTGCTTTCATAGTTCCATAATCTGCCCTGTGGCAGCTACCATCTATAAACAGTGTGATTAGGTTGTCTGTTTCAGGAAGTGGGGAGTCATTCAGGCCCTCTCTAGCAACTGCTAATCTGTTGCTTAAGCGTCTGTTTTTAGCTAACTTCCTTTTCTCAAGCTACAGTTTCAAAATTCTTTTTTTTTCAGCTTTAACAACTCACTTCCTTCTTTGTCCGCTCTCTCTACTGCTTTGTCTATGAAATCTACTGCATACCTTTGCATTAAGTATCATCACTGCCTGGTACCTCAGGAGACTGTTCCATGGCCTGGGTCACACCAGCAGGAGCTCCTTGTAACACTGCTGCCCTGAAAATTCTATTAGTAACAGCGTTAGACATTTGGTTTTCATCGCATGCTTCTTCTCAGTCTTTGAAAGTATCTATTTATGTATGCTGCTCCTTTTTTACCATCCCAATGTTTAAATTTCATGTTCTCTATTGACCACTAACTGCTTCGACTGCTTGCTTATAGTTGGGTTTTAGTTGGGTTTTAGAGTGATCTTGGTAAAGTCTGTATGGTGGGGGCAGTGGGCGTCGCTATCTGATCAGTCTTAGTCTCAGCCTCAGCTTCCTGTTTTTTACTCAGTTTAGCTTCAGCTTCTTTGCTGTTCACTTCCCTTTTCTTTGATTTTAGTACAGATGCTGTGAGTGTAACTCTAGAACATCTTCTCAAATCTTTATCTAACTGTTTTTCTTTCTTTGCATAGGCTCGCTTGTGTAACAGCCTTACTTCCTCTTTTCTGTGTCTGAAAACAGCTTCTTGTGCTCTTTTCTCTTTTATTCCCACTTTCTGAAACAGAGACCCCCTTTTTGTCCATACAATCAGTGCTATAATGTTCAATAAATTCGCGCGTACATTCTCCCAGTATTTTTATCCGTTTT
>NC_079438.1:15909226-15949470 GCF_903798145.1 Danio aesculapii
GATCTTTTTTTACTTGATATTCATTTTGTAGTCAGGATGGATCATTTTAATTCATGTTTGCTTTACAGATACATATAGACACACAAGAGTGGACGTTTTACGTCAAAAAAAGTTTATTTTAAAATAATAAGTAAACATATACTAGTCAAATAACTGCAACCCTTTACAATATGCTTGCGTTAAGTAATGTAATAGTTAACATGAATTATGATGTCATGATAATGAACAACACATCTGTTAAGCATTACTTGATATTTGTTTATGTTAACTAAACATATATGAATGGTGTTAGTAATGCATTAGTTGTGTTAACATTAACATTAATGATGATTTCGTTCAGCATTACATAACTTGGTTAGCATGACTTTTCATAACATAACTTCTGTTAACTAGCACATATTCTAATGCATCCCTTTACATTAACAGCTAAATTAGTTCATGTTTACGTACACATACACTAATGCATTTGTTAATGGATTAGATAAGACCACTTAATGAAACACACAAATAATGTAAACTTAGAAATATAGTAATGTGTTGGAGAATGCATTAATTCACAAGAACAAATAATGAACAGTGACTCACTACATAAGCACTACACAATAAACAGAGATTAATGGACATGGTTTCAGGGTGTTGAAGTAGAAACCACAGCTTCAACTTGTAGGTTATTGATTTTTGTGTACTCTACTAACATGATTAATTATGGGAACCTTATTGTAAAATGTATACTATTCCTACATTATCTAATGTGTTACTTATATTTGAAGACTCTTTATTAACATGACTTACCACTAGCACTAAATTAACTGATGTGTTAAACAGTTGAGGTCCAGTAAAATCAATAATCGCTGCTCCGCTGTCGCCACTGGCTTGCATGGTTCGGGATCTGTAGAGCTGCGCATCGTTGGATTTGCCCTTCAATATTTGGACTCTCAGTAGTGATTATTAAACCACACTGAACTGAGCTAAACTGAACTGAACTTAAACACTACAAACTGAACTACACTGTTCCTATTTACTATGACCTTTTATGTGAAGCTGCTTTGACACAATCTACATTGTATAAGCGCTATACAAATAAAGGTGAATTGAATTGAATTGAATTGCTTTGTGATAAACCCATACGTGTTAGTAACACATCAGTTATTATTGGGTTAAACTTCTTTAAACAAGATCAACTAATTAGCATTAATTAGTATGGGTAAGTTAAAATGAACAATGGTTACGTGTCATGCTGAAGCGCAGTCGGGATTCATTATTTGTTATTGTGAACTAATGTATTACCTAACACATTACTATATTTGACACATGCATGCTAATCCATTAACAAATACATTATTGAATGTGCAAGTAAACATTAATCATTTAAGCTGTTAATATAAAGATATGCATTGAGTTAACAATAACAACAAATAAGTTTAAGTAATGCTTAACAGATGTGTTTTAATTCATTTTACTAATGCATTAACTAATGTTACCTAATTCAACATTATAAAGTTTACCAAACATTTCAACAATATTACACAAACATTCAGTTACAATGGCAAACAAAATTGATTTAGCTAGCATTAGCCAACTCTTTCATTCTCCAATCGAAGAGTTCACTCTCAGATTCATTTTATCATGGCACTCTGTTCAAAAAATCTCCATGTCTTTCCTAAATGAAAAACAAACTGTGAATGGGCCTCTGTCTCCCGTGTTGAAGAGGTTTTGGAGAGCTTTTTCCCTGTCTTCCTCTTCCATTTGGAGCAAAAGTGGCCCTTCCACAGGGCCCACGAACATGTCTCCACTGTTCTGCCATTTTCATGTCTCTGATCATAGGAAGCTCCTTAGTTAGAAAATAACCAGGAATACAATTTTACTACTTTTTATAACTTTATAAACATTTCCGAATTCACATATACACTGACAAATACCTCACTGCTGTTGGATACAGCCCCATGTACCAATAGTGTCCTGTGGAGCTTTTCGGTCCTGTAACACACACGCACACGCACGGTAGGATAGGGTGCAATGTGGTATGAATTGTAGGGAAATAAACAAATACCTTTCTGGGAAAGTTACTGGGAGAGAACCAGTGCCCACCATCTTCTGCTTTTCAGAAAATCATGCTTAAAGACAGAAATACAGAGAAATCTTTTAAATATCTAAATAGCATGCAATCCAGTTACAGTATTTGTGCTCCTAATAACTTACCGATGTGAAGTCAAAGGGGGCTCCCAAAACAACATATAGAGCACACTGCAACACAATGAGTTTAAAGATAAAAAATAACAATGATAGAAGAAACAAATTAAAGTCAATCTGGGAGCAATTATTAGAATAATGCATTAGTTTATGTATAGACAAACATGATATTGCCTTACCATCAACATGACGACTCCACAGTCCACGCCGCCAAGTTGCTGGGGCACATCATTAATAAAATGAAAACGATTTAGGTTAAGTGTGAGAGATTGACATATGTTGACAAATCTAACCTTGTTTTTCAGTAGCATCCATGTTCCTGGTGCAATTTCAGCTGTCATCTTACTAAAGAAAAATACAGAAGAACAGACATGAATATTCACCAACGAGTACTCAAACTACAAAAACAGTAGCCCACAGTAACTGGGACTTTCAACATATGCAAATTCAGAACATCATGCAAACATTCAAACAACTATTAAGGAAACCTTTTGAACATTTGAACGCAAACCTTGTATGAACTCTGAACCAAGAGCAACGAACCGAACCATAAACATTTTTATGTTTAAATTGTTTATTGTGAAAAAACAAACATTACATCTGTACAGATAGTTACATATCATTCTTTTTCTTTTTTTTTTTACATAAGAGACAAAAAAATAAATAAAATAATAATAATAATAATAATAATAATAATAATAACACAAAAAAAATATATATATAAATAAAATATATATATATATATATAAATATATATAATAAAAAAGAGAAATATTAATAATAATAATAATAATAATGATAATAATAAAAGAGGAAAAGAAAAATAGAAACATGAGTATTAAGTGTACTGAAAATTACAACCAAATATCACAAGTAAATGTTCAGATACATTGTCAATGTTGAAAGTAAATATTTACAATTAAACGGTATAAAATGGTATTAGATAAAACAAAAAAGTTTAATTAATAAGAAACAAATTAAAAAGGGAGGGAACTCAGGAGAGTGCATCCATTAAATGGAAGGCAATACCTTAAGAGAGTTAAAGTAAGTTATAAAACATTGCCACTTTTTAAAGAAATTAGTTTTCCCAGAGCATCTAACCTTTTCCAACTTAAGAAAATGCATGGTATCTACAAGCCATTGGGATGTAGTTGGAGGCTTATTTGATTTCCAGTGAAGTAGTATACGACGCCTGGCTATTAGTGAGGTAAAGGCCAAAACATCAAGTTGTTTATAATTGAATTGGGACCAAATCTTTGGAACCCCAAAAATGGCAACATCAGGGGATGGGTTTATATTGACCTGCAACACCTTGGACATAATTGTAAAATAATTAATCCAATAATTCTGTAATAGAGGGCAGATAAAGAACATATGACTCAAATTACAACTTGGTGCATGACATCTGTCACATCTGTCATCGATATTGGGAAAAATTTCAGATAGCCTGGTTTTTGAGAAATGGACTCTATGAAAGACTTTGAATTGTATCAGACTAAGCCGAGCGCAAATTGTACTAGAACGTATTCTCTGCAGTGCACCAAGCCACCATTCTTCCTCAAAACATATTGCCAATTCATTTTCCCAAGATTTTTTTATTTTAGTAAGAGAACCATCATCCAAGCTCAAAATGCACCCATAGATTTTAGAAATTTGTACCATAAACATTTTTAAAGCAACCTGAAACTGTGCACATAGCGCTCATCATCCAACTCATAGGGATTGGTTGAATCTAAGAAGTACATGTGTCTATCTTTTGGCTTCATTACATGGAAAATACAAGTGTTATTATGTTGGAATACTACAATAGCAATTCTCAATTCTGACCACACAAGTGCAAGCAATTTACAGATGCAATCATGTATTTCCAAGAAACAAATCGCAAAATACTTACACACAACATCCAGTGTCCTGGCATCCAAGCAGGAAAGACAATTGAATCTTTTAATGTGATGTCATCCTACAGATAATTGCAACAGCAACAAACAAACTATGAATAATAATGAGTACATTGTTTTTTAATTTAATTAGTTACTAATTACATTTTCAGTACTATGATTACAGGAAAAGACAGTGAAGGGTCCAAATTATTTGGAGGTAACCAGGTAGCCACAACGTATGCATCTGCTGTCCAGTCCAATAATATCCAGCTGCAGGCCCGCAGAACCACACACGTTTTAGGCACACACAATCTAGCACACACAATCTAGGCAAACCATGGTTACGACGGATGTTAATGTTATTAACGTCTTCTAGGACATCGTCATTGATATATATTTTGATGTATATAGTTAATAAATATTGTACACAATAAACAAGTGCTTACTTTTTCACAGATATTGTGATCGAGACGGGCGAATGAGGAGCGTTGTTTCCGATCGCCATTCAGTATAATAGACTGAACAGTTTTCTGTCAGTAATCATAGATGATCAGTCATTATTATCTGACAGAGTCAATATCGCAGATACTCGTTTGCTGGCCTTGCTGAATGATCTACTTTGGACAGGTTTAATTTATATAATGGATTAATTTATAATGAAGGAAATAATAGCAAGTTAATATAGACAATAATACATTTTATATGTAATAAATGTATAACACTATATTAATATTTTACTCAAGCGATTTAATAGTGTGTATTTGCTTAATTTTCTAAACTTTTTCATTAATGATTTCCCACATGAAATACTGTAGTAATTTATAGTAAGCAATATATTGTTTTTAAACCAAACTTAAGCAATAGAAACAAATTAACTATTAATAACTAATTAAAAATAATATATATATATATATATATATATATATATATATAAATAACTAACAGCTGTGACAGTTTATTAAAGATAGTAGTTTATAATCAGATAATCAGTCAAGATAATCAGTTTATAACTATATTATACATTGTTTAAATGATTAACTATAGTAATTCATTTTAATGTGACACATTATTGTTTGCTTTTTATATTTTACAACAAACTTATTTTAACCAAGTATGATAATATTAAGATCCTGAATTAGTTTATTACACTTAATCCTACAGTTAGATGGTCTATTATGTTTTCTTTGTGTATGTGGACACGTGAATAAAGTCATAGTGTCTTTAATTAATTGTATTTACATAATTTGAGTTCAGAAACTGCAGAGATGTTAAAATGATCGTTATGATATAATAATAATGACTGAAATGGGAAATCATATTTATGAACTTTAATAGGTGGCGATAATGCTAAGGAGTTAGTTAGTTAACATATATGGTTTGCCTAAATCGTGTGTGCTAGATTGTGTGTGCCTGAAACGTGTCTTACCGTAGATCTGCCTGGATCCAAGTCTGCAGACTCCTTTTCCACACTCCAGTCCAGCAGGTGGCGATAGAGCATATTCAAGTTTGACAACCGCCAAAATACTGAAGAGGAAGCTGACAAACCGAAAGCGTCAAAAGAGCTCAAGTTGTGTTCCTGCTGCACAAGAGCGTCTGTACTTCTGCAGGTAAGTTTAATACTTCTACATTACGCTTATTTGTGGAGATGATGAAGGGGTTTATATGTGTATAAGCGTGTTTATAAGCGTGATTTATAGGACTGTCTGCTCCTGAAGCTCAAAGCCTCAAACACCGATTAAACTCGGTTCAAACACGCTCATTTGAACAATATAATGGGTTATTTTTATCCCTTGAAAGTGTTTGTGCTCTTCTATATCAGGTTAACTCGATAATTTCACAGTATTCAGCACAAAATAAACTTTAAACAAAGTCGCGAAATCGAAAGTGAAAGCAGAGCTTCAGTAAACAGAAGAATTTAACTGGTAACGTTTTAGTACTAACTAACTACTAACTAAGCAAATAAATTATTAAAATAATAAGTTAATAGTTGTTAATAGAAGTTATCGTGACAGACAGATACATATCAAATGATCAAATCTGAAATATCTGAGGTGTCAGATTAGGGGTTACACCAACTGCATTAATGTTAATCAGTATAAATAATAAAAAAATAAATAAAAAAAATTTATATATATATATATATATATATATATATATATATATATATATGAGCAATTCTGTACAAATGTCAACCTTGCCATGAAAAAAAAAAGTTTTCACCAAGATATGGAAACCTTTTTCTGGGTTTTTTGGGTAAGCAAGTATTTTACAGTGCTTTAGAAATACTCAAAAATGCATCTGTAAAAGTTTTCAAACTATTCTATTTGATTTACCAAAGTCACACAAGTGGCAGTTTCACATCTGTCACATCCATAACAGAGGTGTCACGTCCATAACCACACTTTTTCCTCATAAATGTGAAAATATTCAATGAATTAAAACCAATAATGTTTGTTTTATAGAGAGCTGACTCTTATTCTCTTGATTATTATTATTTCTTTTGGGTTGTGCAGTTTAATTCACACAATTCCTACAAAATATGTTCTATACTGTAATCTCACAGACTTTTTTTGTCACGTCATTTTTCCTCATTTAAAGTACAAAACATGTTTACAGATCGATATTTTTCTGGTCCCTTAACTCTGTGGTCAGATTTTCTGCAAAATATAAACAAAAGTTTCAATATAATGTTGACATATACTTACTATGCGAATTTATGTTTTGAGTTTTCACTGCAAACATCACATCCATAATGCTGGAATTGCTGATATGTATATGTGAATGCTGTGAAATGACTGAAAGTCAGTGTGTGTTCTCCCTCATCATGGGGTCTGTTTCAGTAAGGTCTTGTTTGTAAAGTCAGCATTGATTGCTATAAAGTGTGATGTTCTTAATCTCAGTATATTGTCATCTGCAGGTGATGGTCAGCGGCTGATTGTTTCCTCAAAGCTCTGCTAATGTCTGCATTGGTGTTTTAGCTGCAGTATGGCAGAGGAGCGAGTAAAGGACTCTCTCTCAGAGAAACACAGGTATTGACTCTGTTTTTACAGCATTATTTCAACACTATCTCTGAAGAACAAAGACCAACAACAATGCACTTATTTGTGTTGCTATTGCCTGATCAAATGATGGACAAAACTTCAGTTTAACTTCAGGAAATGTGTTTAGATTTCACTTTCTCTGAAGAACTGATCAGACAGATGTTCAGCCAACAATTAGTTTGTGCTGAAAAACTCATAAAACTCTTAAAGGAGACTGAAGTTTGTCCTGCAGTTTATTCCTCTGGTGTGTTTGTGTCTTCAGTGTGAGATCAGGATCATGTGTGTCCAGCTCTGTGTCTCTGAAGAGTGACCGGTCTAAAGAGTGGAATCCACTAAACTTTAGAGAGAAAACACCATCATCTGCTCAAAGGTATTGTGTGTTTTACATTATTCTTCACACATGGACTGTTTCAAACATTTTATGTGAACCAACATTTCCTTAAAGAGTCATTCCTGAATGAGTTTGGTGGCTCATTAAGACATTTACAGACACGTGGTGGCAGATTTAGTTTCTTTCTCAGAGTATTTTTAGTAAATCATAATTTTATGTTTCCAAGTCAATTTAAAACACACACACACACACACACACACACACACACACACACATATATATATATATATATATATATATATATATATATATATATATATATATATATATATATAATATAAATATATATATATATATATATATATATATATATATATATATATATATATATATATATAGATTATTTGCTTCAATTTAATTCTTCATCACCGTTTCCTCTCTTGTGGATAAAAAAGATGTTTATAGCCAAAACTGTTTAGTAAATGTATCTGAATACAGATTTGAAAAATAATCATAGCTGTTGTAGCTTAAAAGTTTTGTAATAATAAACTGTAAATCAAAGATTTCTTCCTTTTAATATTCCTAGCTACAGCTACTTTCTAAAGTCTTGTGAATGAGTGTGTATGGATGTTTCCCAGTACTGGGTTGCAGCTGGAATGGCATCCACTGTGTAAAACATATGCTGGAATAGTTCATTCCACTGTGGTGATACCTGATAAATAAGGGACCATGCTGAAGGCAAATGAATGAATGAATATCTATCTCTGTTTGCCTCTAAATGTATAGTTACAGTAGTTTTATCTGTTAACAGTGTTGAATATGAGTTAGCAGATTCAGGAGACGAGACTCACAGGAGACACAAGAGCTTCACAGACAATCTCCAGTCAATCTTCCAGGTGGGAAAAACTCATTTAGATTAATTAAAGTCACTGAAATAACTCCATGAAACACAGAAATATTTGTTCACAAGACTGTAGAGAACTGAATCTTGTAACCTGCTGGACCTGTCTTAATCTATGAAGGGCCATGCATTAAATATTTTTTTATTTTCTTGTGATCGTGACTTAATTTCTCATGATTTCAACAAAGTGAAATTGATTTCATATCACATTACCTGCAGGGATTCACTTTTTAAAGTAATAGTAAATCACTTGCAGAAAGGACGCATTGGAGCATAAGCAGGATCTTCATCATTCTTCATAATCTAATTCATTCATGCAGCTTATTTTGAGCTCTACAGAACTACGCTATAAATGTTGAGGGAATATTATTGTAAATAATGAGATGTAATGTTACACATGAATATAATCACGGATGTACATTAGTCATGAGTAGGGTTCGGCGATACATCAAATATTAGCGATATTATCAGAATAATTTTGTCGACGATGTAAAATCTTGAAATATCACGCTTATTGAATATTTCAAATTCAAGCATGAATACTTTGTCCATAAATCCACCGAGCGTCCAATATTACGCCCCTGTAAGCATTACCATGTCCACAAGAGATGTGAGTTAGCTCCTGAAGATTCAGCTGTTTTCTCTGACATGTTTACCAGTCATGATGACAGAAGACACAGAAAGAGGAACGACTTCCTGTCAGTTTTACTCATTTAATAAGAACCTCTAGTTTCATTGTAATTATGAATGTACTAGGTGTCAGTAGGTGACGTATGCATAAATTTGCATATCTGCATCTGTTATAATTGTCAGCTGTGTAATGGCTGCTGCTTATATAGCCATGTGACAAGGATTGATTAGCCATGAGAAATCTGACTCCTCCCAAACCTATGTTGTGTACAGTAATCTCTCTGACATGATAAACACACAAGTTCAATAACTGCTGCCAAATATTAAACTGATCAAATTTGAAAAAGAAGCAGAGATCTGACTGTACCAGGGAAACACCTCACACTCTCGAGGTCCAGAAGTTGTTTTGAAATAAAGTTGCTAAATACATTTGCAGTTGGTGCTCTGAAATGGCTGAAATCCCTGCTCATTGAGAAGAGCAGAAATGGTACAGTACAGACACGTCAGAGTCTCCAAAATCTCCAGTGACTCCAAAAAAGAAAAGATTTCACTTTGTTTGACATCTGGTTACTGGGAAAGTCTGCAAAGCCGCTAAATATAGCAACAAAGACACTAAATTAGCAAAACTTTTGACATATGTGTTCATTCATGTGTATTTGATGACTAGTCTAGATTAGGGCTAATCTTAGACGTCTATTAGTTTTTCACTGACAGTCCAAGTTTAGCAGAGATGTCTTTGTTTAGATGTTATTAGACTCTGGTTTCCACAGCCGTTCAGATGTTGTGTTTCAGACATTTGTCAGGTATTTGTTCTCAAACTGCTCCTGTGTGTAGGACTAGTCTCTTAAACCTCTTATCCAAAGACTGTGTTGTGTTTATTTTTGTCTTTTGTAGCTGTGAAATTTCATTTTTAATAACATGTGAATGTGTGCGTCTGGTGTGTGATACTTCCAGCTGTCGTGTGTGCTGCATTGCGCATCCGGTGTGCGACCCCCTTTAGTGTAATGTGCTCAAAACCTTCCTGGATCTACTTTAGCTGTGTGTTTATCTGAAAATAACCTTTGAATCAGCTAATCAGAATCAAGCATTTAACAGACTCATAGTATCATGTATTATAATGTATTTGGAGTAGGTTGTGGATCTACAACTGTGTGTGAATGAATGTTTTGGTTAAAAGTTGTTCTTTTTTCTTCAATTATAGAATCTTGAGAGTAAAATGATCAGATTTCTGAAGAATGAACTGGAGAAATTTAAGAAAATCTTACAAGCAGAAAACAGACAAGAGTTTGTAAAGGACTTTAATGAGAACAGAAGCAGAATCACAGAAGCAGCTCTTGATCTCACACTCCTCTTCCTGAGAGAGATGAAGCAAGATCAAGCTGCTGATACTCTTGAGGGTAAGAGACTCATTCATTGGTAGACCTACACGAAATCAGCAGACTTTCACAGAGTTTTAGCCCATCATTGAGTTTATTTATTTACTGTGTAAATGTGTGTACATTTATATTCATTCAGTTATTTAATTTCAGTAATATTGTTGACTAATATGAAAATGTTCATGATTTATTTACAGTGCAGTTTGTAAAGTCATATTTTCTGTCCTTTAGTAGATCTGTTATATAAGAGTCTTGTGCTTTGTTTACCAATTAAGTAAGTGTAATTGGATTTGTGTTGTATATTTTATTTTGTATATTAAGTTTTTAGTTATGATATTCCCTAAATCTTTCCACAGTTATCTGCAGATTGTTTACAAAATTCTTCACAGAAATAGCAAAAAATGACTGAAAATTCTAGGGGTGTAACAGATCACGGTTGATCCATGATTCATATGGATCACAACCCACGCTTTGGAAGACACGTGACCTGAAATTTGTAACGATCACAGAGAGATTGCCTCTCACGTCATTCAATTCACATGTATGAGAGCATTTAGGCTTTCCTGTAAAATATAATGATGACGGAAGAAGATGTGGTGGGTTATTGGGGATGTGGTGGGTTTTGTTAAAGGTCACTACTTGTTAAGCCTTTATCAATGCATTTAGTGTAAGCTGCATGATTAATCATTACAAGATCAGGATCTCAACACCCACACAACATCTATTATAAATGATGGTGATTTACATATGATTATTAATCCTCAAATCGCTGCAGTACTGGGAGAACAGTTTATAGTTCAGATAAAATCACTGATGTTTATGGTGAAGATTAAAATCACAGTCATATGCACAAAAATGAAAGTTGTAGGCAGCAATTACATTATTTAACCATTAGGAGGCGACAACCAGCTGTCACAAACACACCACTGAATAATTCTTCAACGATGATCATCTAGCAATGAAACATGAAGTTATATGAGTGAAGAACTCAATCATTTATTGAAGATGTGCCTAAAAGTAAATATGTGTTCTGCAGATGATTTCTTCATTTAGCGTTAACAGCAAAAGTAGGAGTAACAGTGATTTTTTTTTTTACACAACACTGAATACTTTACTATTGGTTTATTCTGATGATTATTTATACATTTTGTTTTTAATAATTTTACAGATTCTCATTTCTGTTTCTATTCAAGACTAAGTCTATCTGTTTCTTTGCTCCTGTGTTTAGATGAGCTGCTCTTCATTTATCAGCTTAAATGTAGCCTGAAGAAGAAATATCAAAGTGTGTTTGAAGGAGTTGCTCAGCAAGGAGACTCCACACTTCTGAATAACATCTACACAGATCTCTATATCACTCAGGGTGCGAGTGAACAGGTCAACACTGAACATGAGATCAGACAGATTGAAGCTGCTTCCAGACGTCATCAGTCACTAGAGATACAGGTTGAATGCAAACATTTGTTTGAAGCAGCTGAACAAGACGAGCAGATCAGAACTGTCCTGACGAAAGGAGTTGCTGGCATCGGGAAATCAGTCTCTGTGCAAAAGTTTGTTCTGGATTGGACTGAAGGGAAAGAAAATCAAGACATCAGCTTCATATTTCCTCTTCCATTCAGAGAGATGAACTTAAAGGAGAAAGAAAGACAAAGTTTAAAAGACCTCATAACTCAGTTTTTCCCAGAGACTAAAGGACTGAACCTTACAAGAAGCACACGATTCAAAGTCCTGTTCATCCTTGATGGATTGGATGAATGTCGTCTTCCTCTGAACTGAATCAGAATCAGAATCAGAATCAGAAAGAGCTTTATTGCCAGGTATGTTCACACATACGAGGAATTTGTTTTCGTGACAGAGCTTCTACAGTGCAACAGGATTACAGAGACAGGACAAAAAACAGATAATAAATATATTTTTTTTAAAAATAGAAGTAAGTAGTGAGTGCAAATATACAGATTGACAAGTGTATGTACATGTTTATTACTATATACAACGTTATATGTGCAGCTGTTATGTGCAAATTGGCATGTAAAGTGTGTTGTTAAATAAGTGTATATGTGTATAAAAGTGTATAGCAAGTAGTGATGTTGGTTCCGCAATTATTATCATCAAGTGTTCATGAGATGGATTGCCTGAGGGAAGAAACTGTTTCTGTGTCGGGCTGTTCTGGTGCGCAGTGCTCTGTAGCGTCGACCAGAAGGTAAAAGTTCAAAGAGGCAGTGTGCTGGGTGTGAGGGGTCCAGAGTGATTTTGGCAGCCCTTCTGCTCGCTCTGGATAAGTACAGTTCTTGGGGAGTAGGAAGGGTTGTACCAGTGATTCGCTCAGCAGTCCGAACTATTCGACGTAGTCTTTGGAGGTCGTATTTAGTAGCTGAGCTAAACCAGACAGTTATTGATGTGCAGATGACTGATTCAATGATGGAGGTGTAGAACTGTTTCAGCAGCTCCTTTGGGAGGTTAAACTTCCTCAGCTGACGAAGAAAGTACATCCTCTGTTGAGCTTTTTTGACAATGGAGTCAATGTGAGTGTCCCACTTCAGGTCCTTAGAGATGGTGGTGCCCAGGAACTTGAATGACTCCACTGCTGCCACAATGCTGTCCATGATGCTCAGTGGGGGGAGAGCAGGGGGGTTTCTCCTGAAGTCCACTATCATCTCCACTGTTTTGAGCGTGTTGAGCTCCAGGTTGTTGTTACTGCACCAGACAGCCAACTCCTTAACCTCCTGTCTGTAGGCAGACTCGTCACCGTCCTGAATGAGGCCGATAAGTGTGGTGTCGTCTGCAAACTTCAAGAGCTTCACAGAGGAGTCTTTTGATGTGCAGTCATTCGTGTACAGGGAGAAGAGCAGTGGGGAGAGGACACACCCCTGGGGGGCGCCAGTGCTGATTGTGCGGATGCTAGATGAGAATTTTCCCAGCTTCACCAGCTGCTGCCTGTCCGTTAGGAAGCTGTTGATCCACTGACAGACAGAGGTGGGCACAGAGAGCTGAGTTAATTTGGGCAGGAGAAGTTTTGGGATGATAGTGTTAAACGCCGAGCTGAAGTCAACAAACAACATCCTCACATAGGTCCCTGGTCTGTCTAGGTGTTGCAGAGCATAATGCAGTCCCATATTAACCGCATCATCCACAGACCTGTTTGCTCTGTAGGCAAACTGAAGAGAGTCCAGTGAGGGTTCAGTGATGTCCTTCAGGTGAGCCAGCATCAGTTTTTCAAAGGACTTCATGACCACAGATGTTAGTGCCACCGGTCTGTAGTCATTTAGTCCTGTAAGTTTGGGTTTCTTTGGGATGGGGATGATGGTGGAGCGTTTGAGGCAGGAGGGCACTTCACACAGCTCCAGTGATCTGTTGAAGATCAGGGTGAAGATGGGGGCCAGTTGGTCAGCACAGGATTTTAAACAGGCTGGTGTTATAAAATCTGGGCCTGGTGCTTTTTTCCTCTTCTGTTTCCGGAAGACCTGGCACACCTCCTCTTCACTGAACTGTAGGGCAGGTATGAGGGAGGCGGGGGATGGTGGTGTTAATGGTGGCGTGAAGAGCAGTTCAGAGTGGGTGTGGGGGGTTTTCTCAAACCGGCAGTAAAACTCATTCAGGTCGTTTGCAAGTCGTTCATTGTCTACAGTGCTGGGGGATGGTGTCTTGTAGTTTGTGATGTTTTTCAAACTTTTCCACACAGATGCTGAGTCGCTGGAAGAGAACTGACTCCTTAGTTTCTCAGAATAGTTCCTTTTTGCGACTCTGATCTCCTTTTCCAGTGTGTATTTGGCCTGCTTATACAAGGCCCTATCCCCATTTCTGTAAGCAACCTCCTTGGCCTGACGTAGCTGTCTGAGTTTTACAGTGAACCATGGTTTGTCATTATTGTATGTGAGTTGAGTCCTGGTAGGAATGCACACGTCTTCACAGAAACTGATATAAGATGTTACAGTCTCTGTGAGCTCATCCAGATCGTTTGCAGCAGCTTCAAAAACACTCCAGTCAGTGAGGTCGAAACAGGCTTGTAGATCTCGCTCTGTTTCGTTAGTCCATCTTTTCACAGATCTTAATACAGGTTTGGCTGTTTTCAGTTTCTGCCTGTAGGTTGGAATGAGATGAATCAAACAATGGTCAGAGCGTCCCAAAGCTGCACGTTGGACGGAGCGGTATGCATCCTTTATTGTAGTATAACAGTGATCCAGTATATTTCTGTCTCTTGTGGGACATGTAACATGCTGTCTATATTTTGGCAGTTCACGGGACAGTTTTGCTTTGTTAAAGTCCCCGAGAATGATTAAAGCAGAGTCCGGGTGTTGTTGCTCTAACACCGTGATCTGATCAGCTAGTTTCTGTATCGCCAGACTCGCGTGCGCGAGCGGAGGAATGTAAACACTGACGAGGATGAACGAGCAGAACTCGCGCGGGGAGTAAAAAGGCTTACAGTTAATAAACAGTGCTTCGAGATCTGGACAGCACATCTTCTTTAAAACTGTTACATCTGTACACCACCTTTCATTGATGTAAAAGCACGTCCCGCCACCGCGTGATTTCCGCGTTGATTCTTCGTCGCGATCCGCTCTGAACAGCTGATAGCCCGGTAGGTGAAGCGCGTTGTCCGGTATGGTGTCGTTCAGCCAGGTTTCCGTGAAACACAGAGCAGCTGAATGCAGAAAATCCCTGGTTGTCTGAGAGAGCAGAATGAGTTCGTCTATTTTGTTGGGTAGAGAGCGGAGATTTGCTAGATGAATGCTAGGCAGCGCGGTCCGAAATCCGCGCTGTCTGAGTTTCACAAGCGCGCCTGCACGCTTTCCTCGTCTGCGCGCTTGAAAGCGTTTGAGCAGCACCGCGGCTCCTCCGACTACGATGTCCAACAGAACATCAGATAAATCCAGGTATGGAAAAATATTCGGTGGTGTATGTGCCCGAATGTCCAACAATTCGTCTCTGGTGAAACTAATTGTAGGAAAATGACTCGAGACAGGACAAACTAACAAAAACACAAACACTACTGCAGAGCACGACACGGAGGCTGCCATCGTCATCGGCGCCATCTTGGATATACCTTTGCTGGTAATGAGACGTGTCGTGATGTATCTTCAGCAGTCTCTCTGGATGTTCTCCTGACGAACCTCATCAAGGGAAATCTGCTTCCTTCTGCTCTCATCTGGATCACCAGCAGACCAGCAGCTGCCAGTAAGATTCCTGCTGACTGTATCGACCGGCTGACAGAGATACGAGGATTCAATGATGCCCAAAAGGAGGAGTACTTCAGAAAGAGACTCACAGATCAGAATCAGGCCAGAGAAATCATTGATCACATTAAACAGTCAAAGAGTCTCTTTATTATGTGCCACATCCCAGTCTTCTGCTGGATTTCAGCCACTGTTCTCCAGAACATTTTGAAGGAGAACAGAAATACTGAACTGAAACACAGGGCTAATGCTGAAACACTGCAGGAATCTCCCAAGACTCTGACACAGATGTACACACACTTTCTCCGCTTTCAGATCCAGCAGAGCAGAAGAAAGTATGATGGAGAAAACACACCAGATGTCTCCTGGGATCCAAACCTCATCCTTTCACTGGGGAAACTGGCCTTCCAGCAGCTGGAAAGAAACAATGTGATCTTCTATGAGAGCGATCTGAAAGACTGTGGCATTGACGTCTATAAGGCATCTGTGTACTCAGGCATGTGCACCCAGATCTTCAAGGAGGAGACGGGAATCATTCTTGGTACCATGTACTGCTTTCTTCACTTGAGCATTCAAGAGTTCATTGCAGCGCTTTATCAACATCTGTTTCGAGACAGCGACAAGAAACAAGCAGAAAAAAGTAGAAATAAGGCTATGAGGAATTTGCTGAAGACTGCTGTGGACAAGGCTCTAAAAAGTGAGAATGGACATCTGGACCTTTACCTTCGCTTCCTTCTCGGTCTGTCATTCCAGTCCAATCGACAACTCTTACGAGGCCTGTTGACACAGCAGGATGACAGAGACCAGAGCAAAGAGGAAATAATTGCATACATCAAGCAGAAACTTGAGGGAAATCTGTCTCCAGAGAGATCCATCAATCTGTTTTACTGTCTGAATGAACTGAACGACCAAACTCTGCTGAAAGAGATTCAGTCTCACCTCAGTAGAGGAAGTCTGTCATCTGCTGACCTTTCACCTGCCCAGTGGTCTGCTCTGGTCTTTGTGTTGTTGACCTCAGAGGAGGAGCTGGAGGAGTTTGAGCTTCAGAAATTCCAGAGATCAGACGAGTGTCTCATCAGACTATCAGCAGTCATCAAATCCTCCAAAAGAGCTCAGTAAGTCAAAGTGCTTCTATCTCAAATTAAATAATATAGTATATCATGTTAATAACCATGAACAATAGTGATATCATCTGCACTTGAAAATACATTAATAATTGTTTCTTATTTAATATTTTAGTGTTTTTAATAACGTTTAGATTAATGTTTTGGCAGTGGTTGTTTAAGGGATAGTTTACCCAAAAAATAAATGTACAAATTTTACTCGCCCTTAAGGGGTTATAAACCTTTCTCAAACTTTGTTTCTCCTGTTAAACATAAAAGAAGATGCCTGTAGAAAGAAGCCTGTAACCATTGACTTACACACCAGTTGTTTTTCCTACCATGTAGGTCAATGGCTAATGGTTTTCAGCTGTCATAAAAAACTATTTTCTGTTAAGCAGAATAAAAAGATCATAAAGGTTTGGAACCACTTAAGGGTAAGTAAATGTTTAGGTGAACTATCTCTTAAGAAGCAGCAAATAAGCCAGTAAACTACATGGTCTATTAACGGAAATTGCACACAAGTCAGCTATAAAATGATACAGCACCTTAAAAGTCCTTTCTGGTAAGAGTGGAATGATCACACTGATGTTGTTTTCTCCATTCTGTCTATTTTGACCCATCTCTATGTTGATAATTATCAGGTAACACTGACTACGTTTACATGGACATCAGTAATGGAGTTATTTGCCTTAATCTAATTAAGACAATAATAAGATTAAGGCGTTTACATGAGCTGCTTTGGTGCTGCTTTGGTGCGTTTTGGTGCATTACTGCCACCTCTGATGAAACTTGCTTGATGGAAAGATGACTGAGGGAGAGGACTTATTTCCTCATGACCATACCTCCAGGAGTACATGTTAAGATGCAATAACTTAATTCCTGATGCTGTGCTCAAAAAATAAAAACACTTTATTGTGTATATATATATATATATATATATATATATATATATATATATATATATATATATATATATAATGCTTATTCCAATATTTTCCCTTAACTATTAATGACTATAGTATTTTAAATGTGTAACACCTGGTGTTATTCTATTGTTTTAGCTGTTATATACTATAATGTGTTTCTGTTTAGTACAGCATATTATTTACAGTAAATAACTGAACTGAACTATTCTGCCTCATATGTTTCATTGACAGTTTTATTGATCACTAAGATGTGATTGACTTGGATTTAAGTTGCTTTGATTTAAAAATTAAATTAGCAAAAATAGTTCAGATGTAGCTAAGCCTCTTTTGCCAAGTAGCTTTTAGCTTAGCTTGCTACAGTTCCCAGGGGGTAGCTTTTAGTGTAGTTAAGCTACATTTTAAGTAGAGTAGCTAATAGCTTAGCTCACTACATTTTTCTAGTAGCTTGCCCAACTCTGTGTCCATGTAAACGCACTCACTGACACAGACACACACAGATAAAACAACAGTACCAGGACAGGCCAACCAGGACCATGACATAGCTCCCTTCTAGGAGAAGATTCCAGATGATCCTCAGAGGAAAACACAAAACAAAAGTGAGTTCAGCAAGCTGGAGGTGCTACAGTGAACAAGGGTGATGGGGAAGAGGCAGGTAAATGAAACCATGACAGGGTACAGGACAGATGGTGAGGGGGAAACTGACAGACAGGTGAACAGGAAGAAGGACAAAGCCAAGGCAGGGACTACTGGACAGTAAACCAGGGCAGATCCTGTGGATCAGGATAAACAGCTGGAGCACAGAGATATAATGTGTCCTTAAATTTAGCATTCACAGGTGAGGCAGTCCTTATCACTGGCACTTCTAAATAGATGTATTTAATTTCTATATTTCTGTATCTCTGTTTGCTTTCTTTTGTCTGTTGATATGCAGCTTTTAAATGTGCTAAAGGAAATTATTATTATTTAGTTTGTTCATGTGTTTTATTGTCTGTCATCTGTGGACCTTTGTGTATGATCTTCTCGTCTTTTGATAAAAATATTTCTTCATCTATTCAGACATCTGAAGGAAGCCATTTACTTTTGTTGCATAAACCTAAATCCTATTAAAAGCTCAAATCACCAGATGTGCTCACTAATTGGTGAAGTTAAACCAGTCACCACAGTCAGATGTGCTTCAGACTATTAAACACACCAGATCAACACATACATATTGTGTTTGTTCTCTACACAGGCTACAGGGATGTAAACTCACTGTTCAGTCCTGTGAGAGTTTGTCTTCAGCTCTACAATCGTCAAACTGTGTCCTGAGAGAGCTGGACCTGAGTAACAATGACCTGCAGGATTCAGGAGTGAAGCTTCTCTCTGATGGACTGAAGAGTCAACACTGTAAACTGGAGACACTGAGGTAAATGATTCTCCACTCAGCAATGTCACACAAACAGTTACATATTGTGTTACCATATGTGGAGCCCCTTTCAGTAGATTGGCTGAAGAAGAATAAACAAATCATTTCCAAGGATGTGATTTTATTCATATCTACACATTGATAATGATTATATGATTATGTCTATGTGTTGACTCAGAATAAAAAAGACAAATCTATTTAAATGTTTTACTGAATAAACTGCATGAAGCTGCATTTTCAGAATTGAAGTAACTCTTTTCCTGATGTACACCATAAGGGTGTCAAAACAGTTCGGCATCTGTTCAGTAATAGATCATAACTGGTTGTTACATACTGATGTAGTTTATCTCATATGCACTTTGTCATTGTAGATGAGGTGAGGGAGGTGAGCACGAGTAATTAAAAGCTCCAACTACTTTAGAAAGCAGATAACCGTGCACAATCACTGTCTTGTAGTCTTAAAGTCTTTTTGCTGCTCAGGGAGAAAATGAAAGCTGTAAAGTTATCAGAGTGATACTTGTGGATCCAGGCTGTCTGTAGAACGAGTTTTCACCACTGCATCTGTCATGGATCAGCTGTGATAAACGCAGCCATTCAGCATCATCATTTCTGTTGAGGAACACAATGGCCAATCACAGGTGTTTAAGAACTCGCTCAACAGTGCTCAAAAAGCAAGCGGGATTATTAATTCAATGTCAAGTCAAGTCAATGTTTATTTATAAAGCGCTTTTAAAGACAACAAGTGTTGTACAATCATGCTCCATTTAAAACGAAGGACAAATAAAGGACACAAGACTCTCATATGGTTTAATGTCAAAGAGTGAAATGAGTTTTCAGACTAGATTTTAAAACAGAACGAGTTAAAACTCTAACATGTAGAGGCAAATTATTACAAACTGGTTTGTGTTCTGACCACATGTGCTTGGCTGTACACTATATCAATAAAGGGTTTAGTCTTTTAAAAACACCGCTGTAACACATTGAGCCACTGAACATTGCTCTTAAGATGTATTTCTACAGGGGGAAAGTGTGAATTTCCTCCAAACCTCTCAGATATAGTCTGTGTTAGTAAATGCAAGACTATTGATTAACTCCAGCATAACACTGTATGACAACGCTTCAGATGACTGTTCTAGAGCCTACAGCTAATTAATCTGTCAGATTCTGGAGTGCATTACAGCTCTAAAGAACATTATAAATGATGAATGATCTTAAATAAAACAAACACATTTATAGAGATGGTATGCAAGTAAATAATTTCACTCACCTGGGAAACGGAGGCCACGTGAACGGTTTGTGAAGTGCACACAGCATGCCATATCATCTGATACTTGTAGGAAATAATTCCAAAAGGCGACTGACTGTGTAAAGCCACATAAACAACACAAAAATACATCGAGTTCAGCGGCTAATCAGCCGGAATCAGCTGAGGTGACGAGACAGCGACCAGGGAGACCTAGCTGTCACTCAAGTGGCCACGCCCTTAATTATGCAGACTTAATATAACCTAATATAAACTAAACGGATGAGTTATAAAAAAATTCACCCCCTCACAGTTGCCATGAAGGGTAATATTAGCCAGATGAACCAAAATGGTTCTTTGTATTTGTTTTTGTAAACACCTTTTTTTCCTGCTGTAAAGTCGGCCATTTTAACAGTGGGCTCAATAGAAATCTGCTCTATATGGAGCCAGGACTAGCAGGATTTCCATGAATTGCAGTTTCAGTTACTTCTGTATTGGCTTCACGAGGGAGAGTGGGAGGTTGCTGCTTGGTCATTACTCTACTTATTGACTCAGTGCTATAGCTGAGCACCATGCACTGCAGCACCAACAGTAAATCTATACACTGCTATAACTATTGCTGTACACTGACATTGCAAAGAGGACTTAAACTATTTTAAACCTTTTCAAAAATTTAATGGCTTGAAACTGTTCAGCAGACTGGTCAAAAATACTGGTAGTTTACCTTGTTAATAAAGGGTTTGCTGAATAATTGCAGACTCCTGCATTTTCAGATGGAGACTGTTCTTATATGTGTATTGATTGCTGACACATTTAACATATTACTTATGATATAAATAAACAATGCATATCTAATTTTAGATCTTCAATAGAAAAGCTATATTCCATATTTTAATGAGACGGTTTTATTTCATTTTAAGATAGAACATTTTGTATAAATAAATGTTTACAATATTTAATTAAAATACTCTTAAATTAAAGCAAATATATTTTAGTCATCTAACTCTAGAGTAGATTTAGTCACTAAAATCTGATCAAATGTAGTCGACTAAACCTAAAATGATTCAGAAGGCTGAAATACAACTAAAACTAAATCAAAATTTGCTGTTAAAATTAAAACACTTCATATATCTGACTGCTCGTATTATAGGAAAAACTGAATACTTTAAAGGGCACATAGGTTAACCCTTTTTTCATATTTAATATAAGTCTTTTGTGTCCTCAGAATGTGTCTGTAAGTTTCAGCTCAAAACACCCATCAGATTATTTATTATAGCTGTTTGAAGTGTCTATATTATAGCTGGAAAAAAGGTTTTGCTGTTTTTCTGTACTGGCCCTTTAAGGCTAGTCCTCCCAGCCCGCCGTTCCCACGTGCCTGTCAGCAATCGCCGCCCTCGGCTGCCTCAGGAAGCAGATCTCACGTAACGAGTGTGAGAAATACTACAGTAAGAACTTTAACAATCAGTATTTGATGCATTTTTTGTGGAGTTGCTCACACATTGTCGTTACAAAGTTCACGCATACACACAGCAAGGACACAAACACATAGCGCACACACATACACACACACGTAGCGCAGACATACACGCACACACATAGCTCAGACACGGAAACACACACTTAGCTCAGACACGCAGACACACACACACAGCTCAGACACGAGGACGCACAAACAGAGAGAGAGAGAGAGTGTGTTAAGCTTTGCACTCGTTTTGCACGCATATGTGACATGATACTGGTAATCTCCACTGCTGTATGGATATCTGTTATATTAATGTACAAAATAAACCTGATTTAACGTCCACAAACCGCGATTGAAGCGTCTTCCTTTATAATTGTTCTGACACACGGCTGTGCTGATTAAGTTGCATCTGAAGTGAATCGCTGTAATTCATTACACACGTGCTCTGTTTTAAAACATTTTAAACTTGTGAAACTCACTCTTGATCACGTTTGATGATGATTGATGATCCTAGCGAACTGAACACACCTTTTATTCCCGGCTCCCTTGCGCTCATCCTGTCTTGTTGATATGATTATACACGTGACTACCGGACATGTTAATGCGCGCAGCTGTCAATCAATATTGGTGGGCGGGGGGA
This sequence comes from Danio aesculapii, assembly GCF_903798145.1. Taxonomy (NCBI): domain Eukaryota; kingdom Metazoa; phylum Chordata; class Actinopteri; order Cypriniformes; family Danionidae; genus Danio; species Danio aesculapii. The sequence continues at coordinate 15,931,523 of NC_079438.1, forward strand.
CCGCTCTCCTACGTAAAGTTGCGATCAATCTGAAAACCGCTCCAATTGGTCCACCGTTTTTATGTTGTTAAATTTGGAAAAAAAAAGGAACAGGGTGTTTTTCACCGTAGGTGCCCTTTAATTGTGGAAAATTAACAATTGTGTATAGAAGGAATCGCTAATACACTGTGATGCACAGAATCTGTGTATTTAAATGAAGTTTATTAACTAATTATGAGAGGAGCATGTGCTTATGATTGACTGCTAATGCATTGGATCCACCAATCAGATAATTCCTAAATCACTATAATAACCAGAGTATCTTACCTTAGCCGCCTTCGCTTTGAAAACTCCACCCCTCCAACCCCTACTCCTCCCTTTGCCTTGACAGGGCGGCACAGAGGCCCAGTGGAAGCATCGTGGCCTCATAACAAGAATGTCACTGGTTCATATCTTTACCTGGCCAAGTTGACATTTCTGTGTGGAGTTTACATGTTTTCTCCGTGTTTTATTATTTAATTTCTGTATTTTTGTTATATACCCATCTGTTTCACTTTATTCTGTAAAGGGCTTTGAGATGCAACTTTTAAAGATGCTACAGAAAATTATTGTTATTAGTTTGTTCATTAAAATATTAATAAATGAAACAGTTTAAAAAGTATTTCCTGTCTTGCAGTGTTAGGTGTTTAATGAAGAGTTGGGCTATGGAGCATCTGAAGGAAGCCATTTAATTGTGTTTTATAGACATTAATACTGTTTAAAGCTAAAATCACCAGATGTGCTCACTAATTAGTGAAGTTAAACCAGTCACTACATTCATACATGCTTCAGACTATTAAACACACCAGATCAACACATACATATTGTGTTTGTTCTCTACACAGGCTACAGGGCTGTAATCTCACTGTTCAGTGCTGTGAGAGTTTGTCTTCAGCTCTACAATCCTCAAACTGTGTCCTGAGAGAGCTGGACCTGAGTAACAATGACCTGCAGGATTCAGGAGTGAAGCTCTCTCTGATGGACTGAAGAGTCAACACTGTAAACTGGAGATACTGAGGTAAATGATTCTCCACTCTACAATAACTACAGTCAGACAGTTTCATATTAGGGCTTTTCATGCTTGAACATGTTAACCCTGGGTGATACTAAACCCCAGATAACAGGAATTATGGTTGATCAGTAATTATGTTTCACACTGCTCATACTATACCTGTAGTTAATCCTCAGGGGTCTAAGGTGATTTTGGGATCACTGAGATGTTGACATAGCCTGACATTTGTGCTTATTTCAGCTACTTCTTTCATAGTACTGGCCAACATGTATTTTATTTGTATTCAGCACAAACTGTGCTACAATAATATGTGAGAAATATTGGTGTACATGCTTGTGTTTTTTTAGAAATAAATATTATGTGTGGTTAGTAGGTTTAGAGAAACAATAGCTGAAATAAGGTCCAAAAAAAGCAGACTGAATGTGCCTGAACAAGACTTTAGAGTAAGCAGTCTTGTAGGCTGGAATATTTACTGCACAATTATGTGAAAATGATTCTGTTCTCTCATTCAAAAGAAAACATTACAAATGATCTAGGATTGTTGGTGTAACGAGGAGACTGACACGGAGGGATCCATTATAGCAGTATTTATTAGTCACAGTCAAACACAAACATCCAATACACACTAAAGTGTGAACACACATCAACAGTATCAATAATGTCTTGGGGCTGGCGGCTGACTGACACAGAGTGATTTACCAGGCATAGATCAGTGGCAGGCGGAGTGGTTCAGAATCCGTTAGACAGGCTTGGGTCGAGGGCAACTCAGTCAGAAACAGTCCGGGGTTATTCTCAGAGATCAGACAGGAAAGAACGCTCAGTAATGCTGGCCGGGGCTAAACAAGACTTCGCAATGAACTGGTGTTTCAGTGTGGCTTATATAGGAAGCGTGGGTCGTTAACTAGATTCAGTTCAGGTGTGTGCACAATCAGTTTAGATGGATGATGTAATGCTTAAAAGTCCGGGGATGGTGACCTCTGCTGGCGAGGGGAATGACTGGGACCAAGTCGGTAACAGAGCCCCCCTCCAACGAACGGCTCCTGAAGTGAGAAGAATCGCTATGCGGGGTCTTCCACGGGGGCGAGGGGCCGGCATTTCCGGGTGTTGTAAGTGGAACTCATTCACCAGAGTTGGTCGAGAATGTCCTTAACGGTTGATCCAAGATCTTTCCTCCGGGCCGTACTTCCAGTCGATAAGGTACTGTAGTTGTCCGTCCCGGCGTCTGGATCTCAGGATCTCGTGGATCCGATAAGCCTCCTCTCCGTCGATCATGATAGGCGGGGGACCCTGTTCACCGGCTGCCACCCTCCCTATCCACCTCGGCTGGACCAACAGCAGGCTTGAGCAGAGAGACATGGAATGTGGGAGAGATACAATAATGGTTAGGAAGTGTCAGTCGAAAGGAAACAGGAGAGATTTGTCTTTCTATTTGGAAAGGACCCACGTACCTAGGGCTGAGTTTCTTGCAGGGGTAGTTTTCAGGCGAAGATCTCGAGCAGATAGCCACACCCACTGTCCTGGGGATACGTGGGGACCAGGACGACGATGCCGATCAGCCTGTTCTTTGAATCTTCGGATGGCATGCGCTAGATGGGTGTGAGCTGCGTTCCATACCTCCTCACATTTCTTGAACCAAGTCTCGACGGCTGGGAGTTCGGAAGTTTCACCAGACCAGGGAAAATAGGGGTTGAAAACCAAAGTACACATTGAAAGGGAGTCAGAACTGTAGATGACTCTCAGAGAGTTCTGGCGCGTATTCTGCCCACATGAGAAATTTGTTCCATCTCCGCCTGGTTGGAGTGACAATAGGTGCGCAGGAATCGACCGATCTCCTGATTGGGGCGTTCCGTTTGTCCGTTGGATCTGTGGGTGATAGCGCTGAAGTTAGACTGATGTTGACCTGGAGGTTCTTGAAGAATGCAGACCACAATCGGGAGGTAAATTGGGGACCTCGATCTGAGACGATGTCTTCAGGTAGACCATAGTAGCGGAATACACATTCACATAGTAGTTCTGCCGTCTCCAGAGCTGTCGGCAGCTTGGGTATGGCGAGGAGTCGACAGAGCCTTAGAGAAACGATCAACAACGGTAAGTATGGTGGTATTCCCTTGGGGACTGAGGTAAAATCGGTAAATGAATCAATGGCTATGTGTGACCAGGGGACGACGTGGGACTCTCTAGGTGTTGAAGCAGCCCGGCTGGACGGTGACGGGATTGTTTAGCCATCTGAAAGGAAGAGCATTTGTTAATGAAATTGATCACATCTTTATTGATAGATGACCACCAGTAGCGGGACTGGATTAGTTAAACTGTAGCTTTGCTGCCTGGGTGACCGGAACTGGGGATGGTTTGTGGACTTCAGCAATAAGTTTTTCACGAAGCAAACAGTGAAACAAGATTCTGTTCTCGGGACATGCCTGCGGAAGTAAGGGTTTTGTTCAGATGCCTGAATGATTTCATTCTCAATATCCCATTGAATGGGTGCTAGGATTAAGGGATCCTTCAAGACTGGCTCGACAATCCTCAGCCAATGTTTCTTCATCCGAAAGGCGAGAGAGAGCGTCCGCCCCTTGACATTCTTAGATCCGGGGATGTAGGTGACTTTGAAGTCGAAGCGAGGTAAAGAATAGAGCCCACCTTGCTTGTCTAGGGTTTAATCTCTTGCAGGACCGGATATATTCGAGGTTTTTGTGGTCTGTAATAACGGTGAATGGGTGTTTAGCGCCCTCAAGCCAATGTCTCCACTCCTCCAAAGCTGCTTTCATGGCTAGGAGTTTGCGATTGGCCAACGTCATAATTTCTCTCAGCTGGGTTGGGCTTACCGGGAATAAAAGGCACAGGGATGGAGTTTATTCGTGGTTTGGGATCTCTGGGACAGAATGGCTCCAATACCCGTGTTGGATGCATCGATCTAGACCACAAATGGTTGATTAGGATCAGGATGACACAGGATGGGTGCGGTTGAGAAACGGGACTTGAGTTGGTTGAATGCTCTAATGGCATCTGGATTCCACTTCAGACGAGCGTTGTTGGCTTTGACCATGGCTGTAAGGGAGCTGCTCCTGTACTGAAGTTTCTAATAAACCGTCTGTAAAAGTTGGCAAACCCCAGGAAACGTTGTAGCTGTCGATGGTCTCAGGTTGTGGCCATTGCGTGACGGAGTTCGACCTTCTGCTGATCCATGGCGACTCCCTCGGGACTGATGATATAGCCCAGAAATGAGATGCAGGTTTGATGGAACTCACATTTAGAGATCTTGGCATACAGGCTGGTGTTGAATCAGACGTTTTAAAACAGCTCTGACATGCTGGATATGTTCAGGTAAGGAATTGGAGTATATAAGGAGTCGTCGATGTATACGATGACCCACTGATTGAGCATGTCTCTAAATATCTCATTTATGAAGGCCTGGAACACGGAAGGACTGTTAGCTAGGCCGAAGGGCATAACGAGGTATTCATAGTGGCCATTTACGGTAGAGAACCCCGGTTTTCCATTCGTCCCCCTGTCAGATACGGACGAGATTGTAAGCACTGCGGAGATCCAATTTGTTAAAGTATTGGGCTGAGCGGAGTTGTTCAAGGGCTGCTGGAACTAATGGTAAGGTGGTAGCGGTACTTGACAGTCAATTTCATTCAGTCCTCTATAGTCGATGCAGGGGCGTAGGACTACCGTCTTTCTTCTTAAACGAAGAAAAACCCGGCTGAAGCAGGTGAAGTGGATGGTCGTATGAAGCCTTTCTCCAGCTCCTCAGAGATGTAAGTATTCATGGCTTCAGTTTCTGGTTGAGAGAGGGGAAAAATCCGACCACGAGGGGCCGTTGTACCTGGCAGTAGCTCAATGGCACAATCATACTCGCGATGGAGCGGGAGCTTAGTAGCTTTTCTGTTTGTTAAAGGCTTCGATGAGATCGTGATAAGCTTCAGGGACTTGACATAATTCGGGGTCTTCAGTACTGGCAATGGTGTTAATCTGGACAGGGAGGACAGAGTGTAGACCACTGGTTAAAGCAATTATTGCTCCATTTTGCGATCTCACCATTTTTCCAGGAAATTTGGGGGTCATGAAGTTGTAACCAGGGTAACCCGAGGATAACGGTGTGTCGAGGAGAGTCAATCACTAGAAGGGAGAGTTTTTCTTGATGAAGAGAGCCTGTTTGAAGAGAGATTGGCAGAGTTCGGAATTTTATGTGTCCTTCCCCCAGGGGGTGCCCGTCTATAGCAGTGATGGCTAGGGAAGAATTACAGGAGGTTAGAGGAATGGAATGGGTAGTGGCAAACGTGTGGATCAATAAAGTTGCCAGCGGCTCCTGAATCGACCATGGCCAGAAGTCGAGATCTCAATCTCATCACATCTTAAACAAAAACGGGTACACTCAGGAACATCATTAGTGGTCGTGAACACGGTGGTGGCACTCACCGGAAGGGCCTTGGGCGGACACAGGATTTTCGTATGACCTGAAAGACCGCAATATAGGCATAGATGATTTCTCCGTCTTCGTTCACGTTCCTCGGGGGTTGTCGGGTTCTGCCCAGTTGCATGGGTTCAGTGGGATTCTCAGGAGATACAGGACTGGGAATGACAGAGCACAAGGGATTACGGGTGCAAAGCAGATTGTCTAACCTGATTGAAAGTTCAATGAGCTGGTCCAATGTTTTCCCATCATCACAACATGCCATCTCCTTTTGCAGTTCCGGGTTAAGAGCTTTCCTGTAGAGTGTCTTAAGAGGATCATCAGCCCAGCCCGTTTGCACTGCCAGTGTGCGGAAATGCAGAGCGAATTCGGCTGCAGGACGATCTCTCTGTTGAACCCACAAAAGCTCCTCACCCAGCATTACGACCACCCCTCAGGATGATCGAACATAGTTGCAAAAAACGTTTGAGAAAGTCGTTAAATGATGGAAATTATCGGGGTGCTGTCTGGCCAAACTGCAAGTAGCCCAGTCTAATGCTTTTCCCGTGAGCAGTGACATACAAAAGCCAATTTTACCGTTCTCATCCTTAAATAGTGGGGGCTGTTGGGCGATAAACGCTTGCACTGAAGTAAAAAGCCTTTGCATTAGCTGGGTTACCTGAGAACTTATCGGGGAATGCCAAAACGAACCCCGGAAACAGTCTGGGTCTGTGCAACAAATGGTTGACTTGGAGAGTAGTTGGCGGTGAGTTGCGCTGTGGGAGCAGCTGTAGGTTTTGCAGTGATTTCACCAATTCATTTGTTAGCTGGTTAAATGATAACTGTTGCTGATGTGTGGTTAATAACCTGAGCTTGGAGCTGTTGAACTTCGTGGGACAAAACCTGTACGGCTGCGGGATCCATGTTGGCAAAGTCTTCTGTAATGGAGGAGACTGACACGGAGGGATCCATTATGCAGTATTTATTAGTCAGTCAAACCACAACATCCAATACGCATTAAAGTGTGAACACACATCAACAGTAATCAATAATGGTCTTGGGGCTGGCGGCTGACTGACACAGAGTGATTTACCAGACATAGATCAGTGGCAGGCGGAGTGGTTCAGAATCCGTTTAGACAGGCTTGGTCGAGGGCAGGCAGCGTGGTTCAGTCCATGTATAAAGCAAGGGTCGTGGGCAGGCCAGAAGGCAACTCAAGAGTCAGAAACAGTCCGGGTTATTCTCAGAAGATCAGACAGGAAAGAACGCTCAGTAATGCTGGCCGGGGCTAAACAAGACTTCGCAATGAACTGGTGTTTGAGTGTGGCTTCTATAGGAAGCGTGGGTCGTTAACTAGATTCAGTTCAGGTGTGTGCACAATCAGTTTAGATGGATGTGTAATGCTTAAAAGTCCGGGGATGGTGACCTCTGCTGGCCAGCGAGGGGAATGACTGGGACCGAGTCTGTAACAGTTGGGTTTGTTTTAGGTGATCTCAGCGGTATGCATGAGTGACAATGGTCATGAATAATTCACACTTGGAGAGACAACAGACACTCCCCCACTCACCCATCAAGGGCAGTGTACAGCAATGTCCATCTGCAACAGCTAGCCCAAACTAAATGCTTGTTGTATGACTTGCTGTGTGACCATGTAAACACTCTGGGTGAACAATATACAGTGCTCAGCATATATAAGTACACCCCTCACTAATCTCTCTTTTACATTCATATTTTAAATAGGAAGCTCTACATTATTATATATGTGGATATACAATAGATTAGCCAAATCTGAAGCTCATCTAACAAAATAACTTCTGATAAAGCTCCAAAAACTGGTCCACTCAAATGTATATGTTCTAGAAAAATATTAAATACAAAATTAAAAAAGAGGAAAAATCAAGAGAAGCAAAACAATGGAAGAATTCAGCTGAAATTTTGTCGGGTTTTTTGCAATATTTGCCTGAATTTAATTGTGTTAATTTCTGTTTAATAAATCTGTTTTGTTTAAATGCACCAAAATACACTGCCTATATTGACTGAGAAATGGAGGAAAATCTGGATTTTCAGAATGGGCTGTACTCCATTATGCTGAGCGGCTGTATGTGCACTTATACAGCGTGCACATATAATATATATTTGAAATGGTCTAAAACGTGTTGGCCAAACTCTCTTGTGCATTAATCCAGCATTTAATAATCATTTGTGAATGAGTCTGAGACACTGAAGTAGCGTAATGACAAAAGCTTTAACACAAGAATAAATCCTATTTTAAAGATGAAAAACAATTCCTTTAAATCTAAATCAGATTTGAAGACCTTTTATAGAGATTTCCCCAAATAGTTGCAGTCTTAGTTCACTTTTGAAAACTTTAGCAGGTGTTGACTGTGGGGTGTCAACATTCAACATCACTCTCCGTGTGAACAGCCCTTAAGTCTTACCAGATGTGGAGCCCAAATGTGCAGGGGTGTGATTAATTTATATTGATATACAGTTCTACAGATGATGTTGAGTCCTTGTTGAGTGTGTGAGTGTGTTTGCTGATGTAAGGGCTTGATCAATAAGGAGAGCTCATCAGGATGTTGTGTGTGTGTGTGTGTGTGTGTGTTCATCACTGCTGTTGACATGAGCAGAAACAGCAGTCAGCATCTTCACAACACAAAGAGATGTGTGATTGTCCAACTGTGTGATGTGGACTATTGCTGTGTTTGTAGATGTCCTGGCTGTATGGTGACAGAGGAAGGCTGTGGTTTTCTGTCTTCAGCTCTGACTTCAAACCCCTCACACCTGAGAGAGCTGGATCTGAGCTACAATCATCCAGGAGATTCAGGAGTCAAGCTGCTCTCTGAACAACTGGAGGATCCAAACTACACACTGGACAAACTCAAGTATGTGGAGCATCACTGGCCTTGTGCTTTTCCACTGAATGGCTTTAATAAAAGACACTAGAAAGCTCTTTTCTGATCTTCAGTTTTCTGTGAGGGTTATGGGGTGAGGACAGACAGAAGATACAGCTTGTAGAGTATTCCAGTCATGTCTATGAAGAGCAAATCATTGAGTGTGAAATGAATCTCCTCTGTAAATGTTGGAGTGTATTGGCTCAGTTGTGACATTAAGCGGGACACACTGTACAGTTTTCAGCATTTGAGCTGAGCAGAGAAACTTCTTCCTCCATTTGTGCTGAAGAATCCTCCAATATCAGGTCAGGAATAGGGTTGGGGATTGAAGATGGATTCAGATTCTGGAATCAGACACTTGGATTAATGTTCAGACTCTTGTTCTAAAATCAACATCTGGATTCCTCTTCTCTGTGCACACGTGTGTATTTTTCACTTGCTAATCTCTCAGGAACTGGCGAGCAGCTTTAATAATCTGAACATAGTTTAGAGATGGACTGCAACATGTGCTCAAAAGGCTGCATGTGCTGAAGAACGATGGCAAAGCTAAGTGTGATCACTGTAATAAATGAATGTTGCAGCAGGGTGTCTCCATCAACATGAGCAGTATCTGCGCTCGCTTCACCAACAGCAGAGGAAAAGAACGCACTGTGTTAGATTCATGTGCATCTCCCGGCTGGGAACCACAAGTGTTGTGTGTTTTAGCTGAAGAGTTTGGAGCGTGTAGCTGAGCAGCTCAGTGCTAGCTTTAGCTTATTAGCTGAGGGGTGAAACTAAACAGCTCATTCTCTCCATCTGTGTGTGTTTACAGTCTGGATCATGGAGGAGACGCGAGGATTACAGCAGGACCACGCAAATGTAGGACTACACACACACACACACACACACACACATGAGTATTACAGCAGGACCACGCAAATGTAGGACTACACACACACACACACGCAAGCACATGCACACACACACACACACACACACACACGTACACATGCACACACACGCTCTCTCTCACACACACACAAGCGCACACACACACACACACACACACACACACTCTCTCTCTCTCTCTCTCACACACACACACACACACACACACACTCTCTCTCTCTCTCTCTCTCACACACACACACACACCACACACACACACACACACACAGCTGTGGTTATAAATGTGGTGTGTTCTTGTGTTCAGATGTCTGTTTCCCTCACACTGGATCCAAACACAGCACACACTCGTCTAATTCTGTCTGAGGAGAACAGAGAGGTGAAGCGTATGAGGGAGAATCAGCCGTATCCTGATCATCCAGACAGATTGAATATTGTCCTCAGGTGTTGTGCAGAGAGAGTGTGTGTGGACGCTGTTACTGGGAGACTGACTGCAGTGGAGATGATGTGTATATATCAGTGTCATATAAGAGCATCAGGAGGAAGGGACGAGGTTATGAGTCTTGGTTTAGATCTAATGCTCAGTCCTGGAGTTTGATCTGTGATTCCTCCAGTTTCTCATTCTCACACAATGACACACACACTCGTCTTCCAGTGAAGCGGCTCAGCAGTAGAATAGGAGTGTTTGTGGATCACAGTGCAGGAACTCTGATCTTCTACAACATCTATAGAGACACAATGAGCCTCATCCACTCAGTCCAGACCACATTCACTGAGCCGCTCTGGCCTGGGTTTAGGCTTTATTATCCTGGATCATCAGTGAAACTGAGCTGAAGACTGACGAGAGATTTACCCACAATCCTCTGCAGAGCAGTCAGCAGCTGTGTGTGTGTGTGACAGAGAGTGAGAGAGAGAGCGTGTGTGTGTGTGTGTGTGTGTGTGTGTGAGAGAGAGAGAGAGAGACTTTTTTGACATTTAAAAAGCTATTTATTTTACAAGTAGTTTAACTTTCCTGTGATTTCCTTGCTGAACACCACTTTCTTCTGATAAATTCAACAAATTTCCAACTCTAGTTATTCCTGCTGAAGCAAAGTTGTCAATGTCTTTCTTGACATACTGATCTTTTTATACAACCATGGATTATGAAAAAGTGGTTCATTAAGCCCATAATGTGTCCTCTGCTCTAATTTAAAAAAGCTCTGAGCTTTGAACACAGACCCACAAAACTTTATATCAGTCTTTCTTTCAAACTATATTCTGAAATTGTTTATCAAACCCCATCATGTTTTTTTTTTCGTAAAATTTCAAGAGCAAGACCCACGGTATTAAGCTCAAAGAATAAAGGCAGTTTTGGGCAGTCTGTAGTCTCATTGCATTAACTTTGGAGACTAAATGAATTAAACCTTGACCACCCTTCATTAACAGGAAGAGAAAGTACTCCGGATGGCAGCCAATGATGTCCATACCAATAGAAGTCCACAAAGGCTTTTTGAAGTTTAAACAAAAAATCTTTAGGAGGGTCCAGCACTGTCAATCGATGCTATAACATTGAGCAGCAAGATTGTTCACTACTAAAAACTCTGCCCCTGTACGAGAGTTGTGCTTGATTCCATTTACATCTATGTAACCTTCCAGTGATTTCTCAATAAGTCCTTCCCAATTCTTTTCCATAAATTGTTCAGTACCAAAGAACAGTCCAAGTATTTTGACACCTTCTTTGTTCCAGAGACACTGATGTGGAAGCTTTGGTGGAATCCGGTCTAACCAAGAGCCAAGTAACAGGGTATTAGTCTTTCCCCAATTAACCTGTGCAGAAGATGCGTTTTGAAATAAGTTGAGACAAGACAGTAGATTTGCGACATCCTCTTCTGATCTGATAATCACTGTAATGTCGTCAGCATAGGCTGTCAGTTTAACTGTTGGTATAGACAGAGAGTTCGAAGATGGAAAAATTAGACCTTGTAAACTTCTCTCTCAACATCTTTAATAATGGTTCAATAGAGATTGCATACAAGAGACCAGATAAACTACAGCCTTGTCTTACTCCTCTCTGTACTGGAAAGGGTCTTGTCAAAATTCCAATGATTTTCAACATGCTGTAGACATCTTTATACAAAAGACTTAGCATAAGATAATCTGTTTTCCAAAGCCAAACCTCTCAAGTGCTGTAAATAAGTATTTGTCCACTTTGTCAAAGGCCTTTTCTTGGTCCAGACACACTAGGCCAAGATCTAGTTTGTGCAAGTCAGTTAAATATAACATATCTCGCACAAGAAAGAGATTGTCAAAAATTGATCGTTTTGGAAGGCAATACGATTGATCTTTGTGAATAATTGATGTTAAAGAGGCCCTAAGACGATTGGTTAACACTTTAGATAATAATTTTGTAATCCGTTCCTAACAGTAAGATTGGTCGCCAGTTTTTTAATAGTCCAAGATCTCCTTTCTTAGGTAAAAGAGTCACCACAGCTCTTCTACAGCTGAGAGGCAAAGTTCCAATTTACAAACACTCAAGTAACACAGCATACAAATCTTGTCTGATAATTGGCCAGAAGGCTTTGTAAAACTCTAATCCTGGTGCTTTTTCCTGGAGATTGTTGTTGAACAGCTTTGTCTAACTCTTGGAGGGACAGAGTTTTTTCCAGTTCAGCTTTATCATCTTCTCCAAGTTGTGGAAGTCCTTCTAATAGCTGATCAACTGCTTCAGGGTTACAGGGTGTGCAGTGTACAAATCTTCATAAAACCGTAGAACTTGGAGATTTATTTCCTTTTTTTCATGCATTTGCTTTCCATTTGTTAATTTAAGATGCTTTATATCTTTTCTTTCTGACATTTTCTTTTCCAGGGAAAAAAAGAAAGTTGTTGATGAGTCCATTCTATTTAGATGTAAAATTCTTCCTCGTACATATGCATTATGACTCCTTCTTCATGCAAGTTTTGTAAGACTAAATTGTATTTTTTTAAGTATCTTCACAGTCTCTCCATCTTCATTTGAACCAAAAGAGCTGCTCAACTAGAGAATTTGTTGTTCTAAGAAATTAACTTTTTCTTTATATCAGCTTTTAGATTTCTTGTGTATTGTTGGCAGAAATCTGAATCTGTGCTTTGTCATGTCCCACCACTGACTCAAAGTTTTATACTGTGGTTGTCTCTCTCTCCACTCTTTCCAGAAGATATTTAAAATTGCTTAAAAGAAGTGTCTTGCAACAGGCTATTATTAAATCGCCAATAACTGTTCTGGACTGTGCTTTGTGTTATAGACATAGTTTACTGCTACAAAATAGTGATCAGAAAAACATGTTGGGAAAATGCGACTATTAAAAAAACTATTTCTATTTCCCATTTGGACATATATTCTATCAAGTCGTGCACCAGAAATAACATTATTATTTATTTTTAACCATGTATATTGTTTATCATTTGGAAAAGTTTCTCTCCAAAGATCGACTAATTTATGATACTGGACTACGGTTTTGAGAGTCTTTGCTGATAATAAATGAGGCTCAACATGGTTTCTATCCATAGTATAATCGAGAGTGCAATTAAAATCACCGGCTATAAAAATTATTCTATTTTGGAATATCTGAAATAACATCTTGCAATTTTTAAAAAAATCACTCTTCCTGAGCCATCATTTGGAGCATAAACATTAATTAGTGAAAAGCTTAAATCATATATCTTGATATCTAACATTTGCAATCTACCAGGTATAATTTCTGTTATTTTATGATCTTGAAATTGCAAATCTGCAGAAATAAGAATGGCTACTCCAGCACTGACATTTGTTCCATGACTAAGGAAAACTTTACCACTCCACTCTCGTAGCCATTGTGTCTGATTTTCCATATCTGTGTGTGTTTCTTGCAGGAAAATGACATTCAGTTTTTTTAAGCTTATAAAATCAATTAAAGAAATACTTTTTTCCGCACTACGACATCCATTAATATTTAAAGTTCCAAAATTTAAGGATGTCATAGTGTATTCTACAAAAGAACCTTATCTAAATTTTTAGTTTCTTTTGTGCTGTTTAATCATATTTACTTATTTTTGTCATACTTTTCACTTAGTCATAATTTTCTTAAGGCGATATCGTTTCTGTCTACTCAATTCTTCAAAAGTTGCAAGACGCAAAAAAACGCTTCAAATCTGGAAAAAAAGCTTCGATCTGTGGTTTACGAGCTCCCTTGGTACTGACAAGAAAATCACTTATTTGCTTCACTGTATACAGTTTTGAAGAGGATATTCCTGTTTTGTCAGTGTTTTCTTCATCTGACAAACTCCCTAGACTCTTCAGATCATTTTCGGAGTCATTATCAGAATAAACACATTCTGAGCTCATAGCAGACATGTGAATGAGGTTTTCTTCCACTACCTCATCTTCATCATCATCATCCTCATTATTCTCTTTCCTCACTTGTTTTCTTTCTGATAATGTATTATCTCTATTGTTTGTATAGTTCTTCTTCACCCAGTTCGTCGATCAGACATATCAGCGCTTTCAACATTACTGTTTGTATTAGTTTGATCTACAGGTGGTGTTTGAATTCATCAGAGTGCTCGTTTACTCGGTTTACGATTTGGTCAGTTATTTGTGATTGAGATGGTCTGTCATTCTGTTTATTAGGGCATGTTTGCCTGATATGACCCTGTTCTCCGCACAGAAAACACCGCATGTGATCTGACGTGATGAAAATTGTGTAATCTTTACCCTCGTTTGTGATTTTTACAGCCAGATTAAGCGGATCCTGTTGCGCATTCAATATTATGTGCGTATACCTTTAAAAACATAACGTGCTTGACATTTTGATCGGGGCTGTTAGCTAATAATAATAATGCATTTTATTTAGGGCGCCTTTCATGACACTCAAGGTCACCGTACAGAGCAGCTAGAACAATCAGTTCAAATAAAAACACAATAAAATCAATAAAATACAATACTAACTTTTTTTTTAAAAATGCAGTCGGGTTAAAGAAAATAAGCTGGTCTAAGCAGATGTGTTTTGAGTTTGGATTTAAATTGTGAAAGAGAGTCTAAATTACGGAGATCAGGAGGAAGTGAATTCCAAAGCTGAGGAGCAGAGTGGCTGAAGTCTCTGTTCCCCATGGTGACAAGGCGGACAGAGGGAACAGTGCGGTGAATGGAAGAAGAAGACCTGAGTGTTCGAGAAGTGTGGCGATATGAACAAGATCAGCAAGGTATGGAGGAGCGAGATTGTGGATGGCTTTAAAAGTGAGAAGAAGTATTTTATAATTAATTCTAAAAGATATGGGAAGCCAGTGAAGCTGCTGTAGAATGGGTGTGATGTGGCAGATAGAGGGGGTTTTTGTGATAATACAGGCTGCAGCGTTTTGTACCAGTTGTAATTTATGAAGAGTTTTTTTAGGGAGGCCAAACAGAAGGGAATTACAGTAATCTAAACGGGATGTGACTAAACTATGAACAAGAATGGCAGCTGAATGAGGTATGAGGGAAGGACGTAAACGATTTATATTTCGAAGGTGGAAATAAGCGGATCGGGTGACATTATTAACATGTGCAGTGAATGAAAGGGTGCTGTGAAGATGACCCCCAGACTCTTAACTGAAGGGAGGGGGTAATGACAGAATCATCTGGGGAATGGAAAAGCTATGTGATTTATTTAAAGTGGATTGTGTACCTATTAGAAGTTCAGTTTTATTGTCATTTAATTTCAGGAAGTTTGAGGTGAACCAGGATTTGATGTCTGCAAAGCAGTTAGTAAGGGATGAAGGTGAGTTTGTGGTTGGGTTTGGTTGATAGGTAGAGCTGGGTGTCATCTGCGTAGCAATGAAAATGAATTTGGTGTTTACGGAAAATATAACCAAGTGGAAGAAGATAGATGATAAATAGCAGCGGACCCAAAACTGAACCCTGGGGCACACAGTAGTGACAGGGACTGATGACGAGGTGAAAGACTTAATTGAATGAACTGAGTGCGACCTGAGAGGTATGAATGAAACCAACTGAGAGGTGTGTTCCCAATGCCAATTGAGGCGAGCCTGTCCAGAAGAATGTTATGTGAGATTGTGTCAAAAGCCGCACTTAGATCAAGCAGAAGAAGAATGGATAGTGAACCAGAGTCTGCTGCTAGGAGGAGGTCATTAGTGATTTTGAGTAAAGCTGTTTCTGTGCTATGTAGTGGGCGAAAACCAGACTGGAATTGTTCATATAAGTTATTACAGGAAAGATGGGTGTGAAGTTGGCAGCGACAGTTTTTTCAAGAATTTTAGAGATGAATGGTAGGTTTGAAATAGGACGAAAATTATTGAGGTTATTGGGATCTAAACCAGGTTTCTTTAAAATTGGAGTAACAGCAGCAACTTTGAGAGAGAAGGAACAATACCAGTGGTGAGAGAGGAGTGAATTATGTCAGTGATGAGAGAAGACAGGGAAGGGAGTATGGCCTTTATAAGAGTAGTAGGTAGGGGTCTGCCTGCAGGTAGATGGTTTGGATTTAAGAATAGACTACATATTTCAGTTACTGAGGGTAGAACAAATTCTGAGAATGAATGAGGGGGGTGAATATGACTTGGACAGATGGATTCAAAACAGAAGTGGACAGAATTTGCTGATAGATGTGTTCAATTTTTGAAGAGAAAAAAAGCTAAGTTGTTACAGAAATCCACGGTATATAGGTTTGGAGGAAGTGAGATAGAGGGTTTTGTTATGTTTGTAAAGAGAGAAAAGAGGGCTTTAGAATTGCCTTCATTGGAACTGATTAAACTGGAATAGTATGTGGATTTAGCTGCAGAAATAGAGTCTTTATAGTGATGAATGTGATTTGCATACATGTCCCTGTGTACAGTGAGATTGGTTTTCCTGTAGAGTCTTTCAAGCTGACGTCCTTTTGATTTTAATTGTCTAAGAGCAGGAGTGAACCAAGGTGCAGACAGAGTAAATGAAACAGTCCTGGTTTTTAAGGGAGCATGATTATTTAGAAGGTTATGAAGATTATTGTTGTAGTGAGAGAGCAGTTCATCTGGTGTATAGAGACCATCAGTACTGGGAAAGCTGTTGATATCAGAAGATAAAGTGTCCAAGTTGATGTCCTTAATTTTTCGGAATGATATTGTGCGTGAAGGATTACATTTGGAAAGTGAGAGATTAACACTGAATGAAAGTAGCATATGATCAGAGAAAGGGAAGGAGTCAGCTTTACAGTTATCAGGTGTAACACCAGAACAGCAGATCAAGTCCAGAATATGACCTTTATCATGTGTGGGAAAGTCTACGTATTGTTGAAGTCAAAACTATCTAAACAGGATGTGAAATCTTTAGTGAGAGTATTGTAGTTATGTCCATATGAATGTTAAAATCTCCAAGAAGTATTATGTTGGGCGAGAGTGTAGAAAGATGAGTCATGAATGCCGCAAAGTCAGCAATAAATTCGTTATTTGGCTTTGGTGGGCGGTACAAAACGGCAATGATTGTGGGAGCAGGTCCAGTGAGCTGACATACAGTTACCTCAAATGATTGGCAGGTAGGAACGCTTACTGACGCGATCCTCCATTTCTCGTGGTGAATTATCGCGAGACCGCCTCCTCTGCCACAGTCACGCGGTTGAGAAATATAAACAAACCCCGGTGGGTAGCATCATTTAAGCAACTAAAGTCATTTGGCTGCTGCCAAGTTTCAGTTAAGCATAAAAAGTCAAACTCAGAGAGGAGGTCCTGCACAAGATACCCCTTACTCGAAAGCGAGCAGATGTTAAAAAGACCAAAGTTGACATTAGTGCTGGGTTTGACAGCTGTGTTGCCGATCTGGTCAGGCGGGTCAACACACTATCAGTGCGGCAGCGGATATTCCTCGGTGGACGTCGAGAAGTTGACCAAAATGACTTTATGGAGTTGGTTTCGTCATATTGAAAGTTCCGACGAGAGCCACGGTGGATATATTTCCTTCGAGGCAAATGTAGGATGTCCGGGTGCTGAAACAGATAAGGTGAAGGTGGATTGTGTGGATATAGGCTGAATTTTAGAAGTTCGGCTGCAGTATACTGGAGAAGCGCTGTCGATGGATGATAGACACAGGACAGTCCAGGCAAGCACAAACCACACACTGTTAATCCACATAGTTGTCATTGAAGATTGTCATCGCAGCTCCACCCCACAGCCAATATTACAGAGTTCGCCGGTGAAATCTTAAAGTATGAAATCTTAAAAGAATATACTTTAAGAAATTGACTTAAGACAGTTAAAATAGATAAACAACATAAAATACCCGGAGAGCAGCGGCAGCATAGACGCGCCAGCGTTCACTCTACCGGATAGCTTTCCGTATCTTTCGAGCACTCTTTGAATGGCTTCATTCTAAATGAACGGAGGTACATTTGATTGTACAATTTTTTTTGCTGGGCTCGACAGCGGCATTACCGGCACAAAAATATCATTGATTGTGATTCCACTTTAAATGAGATCATCAACTTTTCTGACTTCGGTGAGAAAAACAACAACTGCTTTATTCATTCTAGAAGCTGATTTAATGTTCTGTCCACCAACCTTTTCACTGACTGCAACCACATCCTCCACAGATATGGAATCATCAGAAATGCATTTAAATCCATGTTTGAGCGTCAAAAGCGAGAATCCTTGCTTGACCCCATTGTCGGAGTTTACCAACCTTGGTCGGCAAAAAACAGCAACTATATATAATTTAGGACTATACTATTAACTCTTAGAAAAAACAAAATACGAAAACAAAAATATATAGATTTGATAAGTTAGTGAA
>NC_079438.1:15949570-16176321 GCF_903798145.1 Danio aesculapii
CACTGAATAATTCTTCAACGATATCATCTAGCAATGAAACATGAAGTTATATGTGAAGAACTCAATCATTTATTGAAGATGTGCCTAAAGTAATATGTGTTCTGCAGATGATTTCTTCATTTAGCGTTAACAGCAAAAGTAGGAGTAACAGTGATTTTTTTTTTTACACAACACTGAATACTTTACTATTGGTTTATTCTGATGATTATTTATACATTTTGTTTTTAATAATTTTACAGATTCTCATTTCTGTTTCTATTCAAGACTAAGTCTATCTGTTTTTTGCTCCTGTGTTTAGATGAGCTGCTCTTCATTTATCAGCTTAAATGTAGCCTGAAGAAGAAATATCAAAGTGTGTTTGAAGGAGTTGCTCAGCAAGGAGACTCCACACTTCTGAATAACATCTACACAGATCTCTATATCACTCAGGGTGCGAGTGAACAGGTCAACACTGAACATGAGATCAGACAGATTGAAGCTGCTTCCAGACGTCATCAGTCACTAGAGATACAGGTTGAATGCAAACATTTGTTTGAAGCAGCTGAACAAGACGAGCAGATCAGAACTGTCCTGACGAAAGGAGTTGCTGGCATCGGGAAATCAGTCTCTGTGCAAAAGTTTGTTCTGGATTGGACTGAAGGGAAAGAAAATCAAGACATCAGCTTCATATTTCCTCTTCCATTCAGAGAGATGAACTTAAAGGAGAAAGACAAAGTTTAAAAGACCTCATAACTCAGTTTTTCCCAGAGACTAAAGGACTGAACCTTACAAGAAGCACACGATTCAAAGTCCTGTTCATCCTTGATGGATTGGATGAATGTCGTCTTCCTCTGAACTGAATCAGAATCAGAATCAGAATCAGAAAGAGCTTTATTGCCAGGTATGTTTCACACATACGAGGAATTTGTTTTCGTGACAGAGCTTCTACAGTGCAACAGGATTACAGAGACAGGACAAAAACAGATAATAAATATATTTTTTTTAAAAATAGAAGTAAGTAGTGAGTGCAAATATACAGATTGACAAGTGTATGTACATGTTTATTACTATATACAACGTTATATGTGCAGCTGTTATGTGCAAATTGGCATGTAAAGTGTGTTGTTAAATAAGTGTATATGTGTATAAAAGTGTATAGCAAGTAGTGATGTTGGTTCCGCAATTATTATCATCAAGTGTTCATGAGATGGATTGCCTGAGGGAAGAAACTGTTTCTGTGTCGGGCTGTTCTGGTGCGCAGTGCTCTGTAGCGTCGACCAGAAGGTAAAAGTTCAAAGAGGCAGTGTGCTGGGTGTGAGGGGTCCAGAGTGATTTTGGCAGCCCTTCTGCTCGCTCTGGATAAGTACAGTTCTTGGGGTAGGAAGGGTTGTACCAGTGATTCGCTCAGCAGTCCGAACTATTCGACGTAGTCTTTGGAGGTCGTATTTAGTAGCTGAGCTAAACCAGACAGTTATTGATGTGCAGATGACTGATTCAATGATGGAGGTGTAGAACTGTTTCAGCAGCTCCTTTGGGAGGTTAAACTTCCTCAGCTGACGAAGAAAGTACATCCTCTGTTGAGCTTTTTTGACAATGGAGTCAATGTGAGTGTCCCACTTCAGGTCCTTAGAGATGGTGGTGCCCAGGAACTTGAATGACTCCACTGCTGCCACAATGCTGTCCATGATGCTCAGTGGGGGAGAGCAGGGGGGTTTCTCCTGAAGTCCACTATCATCTCCACTGTTTTGAGCGTGTTGAGCTCCAGGTTGTTGTTACTGCACCAGACAGCCAACTCCTTAACCTCCTGTCTGTAGGCAGACTCGTCACCGTCCTGAATGAGGCCGATAAGTGTGGTGTCGTCTGCAAACTTCAAGAGCTTCACAGAGGAGTCTTTTGATGTGCAGTCATTCGTGTACAGGGAGAAGAGCAGTGGGGAGAGGACACACCCCTGGGGGCGCCAGTGCTGATTGTGCGGATGCTAGATGAGAATTTTCCCAGCTTCACCAGCTGCTGCCTGTCCGTTAGGAAGCTGTTGATCCACTGACAGACAGAGGTGGGCACAGAGAGCTGAGTTAATTTGGGCAGGAGAAGTTTTGGGATGATAGTGTTAAACGCCGAGCTGAAGTCAACAAACAACATCCTCACATAGGTCCCTGGTCTGTCTAGTGTTGCAGAGCATAATGCAGTCCCATATTAACCGCATCATCCACAGACCTGTTTGCTCTGTAGGCAAACTGAAGAGAGTCCAGTGAGGGTTCAGTGATGTCCTTCAGGTGAGCCAGCATCAGTTTTTCAAAGGACTTCATGACCACAGATGTTAGTGCCACCGGTCTGTAGTCATTTAGTCCTGTAAGTTTGGGTTTCTTTGGGATGGGGATGATGGTGGAGCGTTTGAGGCAGGAGGGCACTTCACACAGCTCCAGTGATCTGTTGAAGATCAGGTGAAGATGGGGGCCAGTTGGTCAGCACAGGATTTTAAACAGGCTGGTGTTATAAAATCTGGGCCTGGTGCTTTTTTCCTCTTCTGTTTCCGGAAGACCTGGCACACCTCCTCTTCACTGAACTGTAGGGCAGGTATGAGGGCGGGGGATGGTGGTGTTAATGGTGGCGTGAAGAGCAGTTCAGAGTGGGTGTGGGGGGTTTTCTCAAACCGGCAGTAAAACTCATTCAGGTCGTTTGCAAGTCGTTCATTGTCTACAGTGCTGGGGGATGGTGTCTTGTAGTTTGTGATGTTTTTCAAACTTTTCCACACAGATGCTGAGTCGCTGGAAGAGAACTGACTCCTTAGTTTCTCAGAATAGTTCCTTTTTGCGACTCTGATCTCCTTTTCCAGTGTGTATTTGGCCTGCTTATACAAGGCCCTATCCCCATTTCTGTAAGCAACCTCCTTGGCCTGACGTAGCTGTCTGAGTTTTACAGTGAACCATGGTTTGTCATTATTGTATGTGAGTTGAGTCCTGGTAGGAATGCACACGTCTTCACAGAAACTGATATAAGATGTTACAGTCTCTGTGAGCTCATCCAGATCGTTTGCAGCAGCTTCAAAAACACTCCAGTCAGTGAGGTCGAAACAGGCTTGTAGATCTCGCTCTGTTTCGTTAGTCCATCTTTTCACAGATCTTAATACAGGTTTGGCTGTTTTCAGTTTCTGCCTGTAGGTTGGAATGAGATGAATCAAACAATGGTCAGGAGCGTCCCAAAGCTGCACGTTGGAACGGAGCGGGTATGCATCCTTTATTGTAGTATAACAGTGATCCAGTATATTTCTGTCTCTTGGTGGGGACATGTAACATGCTTGTCTATATTTTGGCAGTTCACGGGACAGTTTTGCTTTGTTAAAGTCCCCGAGAATGATTAAAGCAGAGTCCGGGTGTTGTTGCTCTAACAGCCGTGATCTGATCAGCTAGTTTCTGTATCGCCAGACTCGCGTGCGCGAGCGGAGGAATGTAAACACTGACGAGGATGAACGAGCAGAACTCGCGCGGGGAGTAAAAGGCTTACAGTTAATAAACAGTGCTTCGAGATCTGGACAGCACATCTTCTTTAAAAACTGTTACATCTGTACACCACTTTCATTGATGTAAAAGCACGTCCCGCCACCAGCGCGTGATTTGCCGCGTTGATTCTTCGTCGCGATCCGCTCTGAACAGCTGATAGCCCGGTAGGTGAAGCGCGGTGTCCGGTTATGGTGGTCGTTCAGCCAGGTTTCCGTGAACACAGAGCAGCTGAATGCAGAAAATCCCTGTTGTCTGAGAAGAGCAGAATGAGTTCGTCTATTGTTGGGTAGAGAGCGGAGATTTGCTAGATGAATGCTAGGCTAGCGCGGTCCGAAATCCGCGCTGTCTGGTTTCACAAGCGCGCCTGCACGCTTTCCCTCGTCTGCGCGCTTGAAAGCGTTTGAGCAGCACCGCGGCTCCTCCGACTACGATGTCCAACAGAACATCAGATAAATCCAGGTATGGAAAAATATTCGGTGGTGTAATGTGCCCGAATGTCCAACAATTCGTCTCTGGTGAAACTAATTGTAGGAAAATGACTCGAGACAGGACAAACTACAAAAACACAAACACTACTGCAGAGCACGACACGGAGGCTGCCAGTCGCATCGGCGCCATCTTGGATATACCTTTGCTGGTAATGAGACGTGTCCGTGATGTATCTTCAGCAGTCTCTCTGGATGTTCTCCTGACGAACCTCATCAAGGGAAATCTGCTTCCTTCTGCTCTCATCTGGATCACCAGCAGACCAGCAGCTGCCAGTAAGATTCCTGCTGACTGTATCGACCGGCTGACAGAGATACGAGGATTCAATGATGCCCAAAAGGAGGAGTACTTCAGAAAGAGACTCACAGATCAGAATCAGGCCAGAGAAATCATTGATCACATTAAACAGTCAAAGAGTCTCTTTATTATGTGCCACATCCCAGTCTTCTGCTGGATTTCAGCCCTGTTCTCAGAACATTTGAAGGAGAACAGAAATACTGAACTGAAACACAGGGCTAATGCTGAAACACTGCAGGAATCTCCCAAGACTCTGACACAGATGTACACACACTTTCTCTTCCGCTTTCAGATCCAGCAGAGCAGAAGAAAGTATGATGGAGAAAACACACCAGATGTCTCCTGGGATCCAAACCTCATCCTTCAACTGGGTGAAACTGGCCTTCCAGCAGCTGGAAAGAAACAATGTGATCTTCTATGAGAGCGATCTGAAAGACTGGTGGCATTGACGTCTATAAGGCATCTGTGTACTCAGGCATGTGCACCCAGATCTTCAAGGAGGAGACGGGAAATCATTCTTGGTACCATGTACTGCTTCTTCACTTGAGCATTCAAGAGTTCATTGCAGCGCTTTATCAACATCTGTTTCGAGACAGCAGACAAGAAAACAAGCAGAAAAAAGTAGAAATAAGGCTATGAGGAATTGGCTGAAGACTGCTGTGGACAAGGCTCTAAAAAGTGAGAATGGACATCTGGACCTTTACCTTCGCTTCCTTCTCGGTCTGTCATTCCAGTCCAATCGACAACTCTTACGAGGCCTGTGACACGCAGGATGACAGAGACCAGAGCAAAGAGGAAATAATTTGCATACATCAAGCAGAAAACTTGAGGGAAATCTGTCTCCAGAGAGATCCATCAATCTGTTTTACTGTCTGAATGAACTGAACGACCAAACTCTCTGCTGAAAGAGATTCAGTCTCACACTCAGTAGAGGAAGTCTGTCATCTGCTGACCTTTCACACCTGCCCAGTGGTCTGCTCTGGTCTTTGTGTTGTTGACCTCAGAGGAGGAGCTGGAGGAGTTTGAGCTTCAGAATTCCAGAGATCAGACGAGTGTCTCATCAGACTATCAGCAGTCATCAAATCTCCAAAAGAGCTCAGTAAGGTCAAAGTGCTTCTATCTCAAATTAAATAATATAGTATATCATGTTAATAACCATGAACAATAGTGATATCATCTGCACTTGAAAATACATTAATAATTGTTTCTTATTAATATTTTAGTGTTTTTAATAACGGTTAGATTAATGTTTTGGCAGTGGTTGGTTTAAGGGATAGTTTACACCCAAAAAATAAATGTACAAATTTTACTCGCCCTTAAGGGGTTATAAACCTTTCTCAAACTTTGTTTCTCCTGTAAACATAAAGAAGATGCCTGTAGAAAGAAGCCTGTAACCGATTGACTTACACACCAGTTGTTTTTCCTACCATGTAGGTCAATGGCTAATGGTTTTCAGCTGTCATAAAAAACTATTTTCTGTTAAGCAGAATAAAAAGATCATAAAGGTTTGGAACCACTTAAGGGTAAGTAAATGTTAGGTGAACTATCTCTTAAGAAGCAGCAAATAAGCCAGTAAACTACATGGTCTATTAACGGAAATTGCACACAAGTCAGCTATAAAATGATACAGCACCTTAAAAGTCCTTTCTGGTAAGAGTGGAATGATCACACTGATGTTGTTTTCTCCATTCTGTCTATTTTGACCCATCTCTATGTTGATAATTAATCAGGTAACACTGACTACGATTTACATGGACATCAGTAATGGAGTTATTTGCCTTAATCTAATTAAGACAATAATAAGATTAGGCGTTTTATCATGAGCTGCTTTGGGTGCTGCTTTGGTGCGTTTTGGTGGCATTACTGCCACCTCTGATGAAACTTGCTTGATGGAAAGATGACTGAGGGAGAGGACTTATTTGCCTCATGACCATACCTCCAGGAGGTACATGTTAAGATGCAATAACTTAATTCCTGATGCTGTGCTCAAAAAATAAAAACACTTTATTGTGTATATATATATATATATATATATATATATATATATATATATATATATATATATATATATAATGCTTATTCCAATATTTTCCCTTAACTATTAATGACTATAGTATTTTAAATGTGTAACACCTGGTGTTTATTCTATTGTTTTAGCTGTTATATACTATAATGTGTTTCTGTTTAGTACAGCATATTATTTACAGTAAATAACTGAACTGAACTATTCTGCCTCATATGTTTCATTGACAGTTTTATTGATCACTAAGATGTGATTGACTTGGATTAAGTTGCTTTGATTTAAAAATTAAATTAGCAAAAATAGTTCAGATGTAGCTAAGCCTCTTTTGCCAAGTAGCTTTTAGCTTAGCTTGCTACAGTTCCCAGGGGGTAGCTTTTAGTGTAGTTAAGCTACATTTTAAGTAGAGTAGCTAATAGCTTAGCTCACTACATTTTTCTAGTAGCTTGCCCAACTCTGTGTCCATGTAAACGCACTCACTGACACAGACACACACAGATAAAACAACAGTACCAGGACAGGCCAACCAGGACCATGACATAGCTCCCTTCTAGGAGAAGATTCCAGATGATCCTCAGAGGAAAACACAAAACAAAAGTGAGTTCAGCAAGCTGGAGGTGCTACAGTGAACAAGGGTGATGGGGAAGAGGCAGGTAAATGAAACCATGACAGGGTACAGGGACAGATGGTGAGGGGGAAACTGACAGACAGGTGAACAGGAAGAAGGACAAAGCCAAGGCAGGGACTACTGGACAGTAAACCAGGGCAGAATCCTGTGGATCAGGATAAACAGCTGGAGCACAGAGATATAATGTGTCCTTAAATTTAGCATTCACAGGTGAGGCAGTCCTTATCACTGGCACTTCTAAATAGATGTATTTAATTTCTATATTTCTGTATCTCTGTTTGCTTTCTTTTGTCTGTTGATATGCAGCTTTTAAATGTGCTAAAGGAAAATTATTATTATTTAGTTTGTTCATGTGTTTTATTGTCTGTCATCTGTGGACCTTTGTGTATGATCTTCTCGTCTTTTGATAAAAATATTTCTTCATCTATTCAGACATCTGAAGGAAGCCATTTACTTTTGTTGCATAAACCTAAATCCTATTAAAGCTCAAATCACCAGATGTGCTCACTAATTGGTGAAGTTAAAACCAGTCACCACAGTCAGATGTGCTTCAGACTATTAAACACACCAGATCACACATACATATTGTGTTTGTTCTCTACACAGGCTACAGGGATGTAAACTCACTGTTCAGTCCTGTGAGAGTTTGTCTCAGCTCTACAATCGTCAAACTGTGTCCTGAGAGAGCTGGACCTGAGTAACAATGACCTGCAGGATTCAGGAGTGAAGCTTCTCTCTGATGGACTGAAGAGTCAACACTGTAAACTGGAGACACTGAGGTAAATGATTCTCCACTCAGCAATGTCACACAAACAGTTACATATTGTGTTACCATATGTGGAGCCCCTTTCAGTAGAATTGGCTGAAGAAGGAAATAAACAAGCCATTTCCAAGGATGTGATTTGTATTCATAGGTCTACAGCGATTGATGAATGATTATATGATTATGTTCTATGTGTTGGGTAGTAATCAGATAAAAAAAGACAAATCTATTTAAAATGTTTTTAACTGAATAAACCTGCATGAAGCTGCATTTCAGAATTGAAGTAACTCTTTTCCTGATGTTACAACATAAAGGGTGTCAAAACAGTTCGGCATCTGTATCAGTAATAGATCATAACTGGTTGGTACATATACGGAATGTAGTTTATCTCATATGCACTTTGTCATTGTAGAATGAGGTGAGGGGAGGTGACGCAGCGAGTAATTAAAAGCTCAACTACTTTAGAAAGCAGATAACCGTGCACAATCACTGTCCTTGTAGTCCGTAAGTCTTTTTGCTGCTCAGGAGAAAATGAAAGCTGTAAAGTTATCAGAGTGATACTTGTGGATCCAGGCTGTCTGGAGAACGAGTTTTCACCACTGCATCTGTCATGGATCAGCTGTGATAACGCAGCCATTCAGCATCACATTCTGGTGAGGAACACAATGGCCAATCACAGGTGTTTAAGAACTCGCTCAACAGTGCTCAAAAAGCAAGCGGGGATTATTAATTCAATGTCAGTCAAGTCAATGTTTATTTATAAAGCGCTTTTAAAGACAACAAGTGTGTACAATCATGCTCCAATTTAAAACGAAGGACAAATAAAGGACACAAGACTCTCATATGGTTTAATGTCAAAGAGTGAAATGAGTTTTTCAGACTAGATTATTTAAAACAGAACGAGTTAAAACTCTAACATGTAGAGGCAAATTATTACAAACTGGTTTGTGTTCTGACCACATGTGCTTGGCTGTACACTATATCAATAAAGGGTTTAGTCTTTTAAAAAACACCGCTGTAACACATTGAGCCACTGAACATTGCTCTTAAGACGTTTTCTACAGGGGGAAAGTGTGAATTTCCTCCAAACCTCTCATATATAGTCTGTGTTAGTAAATGCACAGACTATTGATTAACTCCAGCATAACACTGTATGACAACGCTTCAGATGACTGTTCTAGAGCCTACAGCTAATTAATCTGTCAGATTCTGGAGTGCATTACAGCTCTAAAGAACATTATAAATGATGAATGATCTAAATAAAACAAACACATTTATAGAGATGGTATGCAAGTAAATATTTCACTCACCTGGGAAACGGAGGCCACGTGAACGGTTTTGTGAAGTGCACACAGCATGCCATATCATCTGATACTTGTAGGAAATATTCCAAAAGGCGACTGACTGTGTAAAGCCACATAAACAACACAAAAATACATCGAGTTCAGCGGCTAATCAGCCGGAATCAGCTGAGGTGACGAGACAAGCGACCAGGGAGACCTAGCTGTCACTCAAGTGGCCACGCCCTTAATTATGCAGACTTAATATACCTAATATAAACTAAACGGATGAGTTATAAAAAAATTCACCCCCTCACCAGTTGCCATGAAGGTAATATTAGCCAGATGAACCAAAATGGTTCTTTGTATTTGTTTTTGTAAACACCTTTTTTTTCCTGCTGTAAAGTCGGCCATTTTAACAGTGGGCTCAATAGAAATCTGCTCTATATGGAGCCAGGACTAGCAGGATTTCCATGAATTGCAGTTTCAGTTACTTCTGTATTGGCTTCACGAGGGAGAGTGGGAGGTTGCTGCTTGGTCATTACTCTACTTAATTGACTCAGTGCTATAGCTGAGCACCATGCACTGCAGCACCAACAGTAAATCTATACACTGCTATAACTATTGCTGTACACTGACATTGCAAAGAGGACTTAAACTATTTTAAACCTTTTCAAAAATTTAATGGCTTGAAACTGTTCAGCAGACTGGTCAAAAATACTGGTAGTTTACCTTGTTAATAAAGGGTTTGCTGAATAATTGCAGACTCCTGCATTTTCAGATGGAGACTGTTCTTATATGTGTATTGATTGCTGACACATTTAACATATTACTTATGATATAAATAAACAATGCATATCTAATTTTAGATCTTCAATAGAAAAGCTATATTCCATATTTAATGAGACGGTTTTATTTCATTTTAAGATAGAACATTTTGTATAAATAAATGTTTACAATATTTAATTAAAATACTCTTAAATTAAAGCAAATATATTTTAGTCATCTAACTCTAGAGTAGATTTAGTCACTAAAATCTGATCAAATGTAGTCGACTAAACCTAAAATGATTCAGAAGGCTGAAATACAACTAAAACTAAATCAAAATTTGCTGTTAAAATTAAACACTTCATATATCTGACTGCTCGTATTATAGGAAAAACTGAATACTTTAAAGGGCACATAGGTTAACCCTTTTTTCATATTTAATATAAGTCTTTTGTGTCCTCAGAATGTGTCTGTAAAGTTTCAGCTCAAAACACCCATCAGATTATTTATTATAGCTGTTTGAAGTGTCTATATTATAGCTGGAAAAAAGGTTTTGCTGTTTTTCTGTACTGGCCCTTTAAGGCTAGTCCTCCCAGCCCGCCGTTCCCACGTGCCTGTCAGCAATCGCCGCCCTCGGCTGCCTCAGGAAGCAGATCTCACGTAACGAGTGTGAGAAATACTACAGTAAGAACTTTAACAATCAGTATTTGATGCATTTTTTGTGGAGTTGCTCACACATTGTCGTTACAAAGTTCACGCATACACACAGCAAGGACACAAACACATAGCGCACACACATACACACACACGTAGCGCAGACATACACGCACACACATAGCTCAGACACGGAAACACACACTTAGCTCAGACACGCAGACACACACCACACAGCTCAGACACGAGGACGCACAAACAGAGAGAGAGAGAGAGTGTGTTAAGCTTTGCACTCGTTTTGCACGCATATGTGACATGATACTGGTAATCTCCACTGCTGTATGGATATCTGTTATATTAATGTACAAAATAAACCTGATTTAACGTCCACAAACCGCGATTGAAGCGTCTTCCTTTATAATTGTTCTGACACACGGCTGTGCTGATTAAGTGCATCTGAAGTGAATCGCTGTAATTCATTACACACGTGCTCTGTTTTAAAACATTTTAAACTTGTGAAACTCACTCTTGATCACGTTTGATGATGATTGATGATCCTAGCGAACTGAACACACCTTTTATTCCCGGCTCCCTTGCGCTCATCCTGTCTTGTTGATATGATTATACACGTGACTACCGGACATGTTAATGCGCGCAGCTGTCAATCAATATTGGTGGGCGGGGGGACCGCTCTCCTACGTAAAGTTGCGATCAATCTGAAAACCGCTCCAATTGGTCCACCGTTTTTATGTTGTTAAATTTGGAAAAAAAAAGGAACAGGGTGTTTTTCACCGTAGGTGCCCTTTAATTGTGGAAAATTAACAATTGTGTATAGAAGGAATCGCTAATACACTGTGATGCACAGAATCTGTGTATTTAAATGAAGTTTATTAACTAATTATGAGAGGAGCATGTGCTTATGATTGACTGCTAATGCATTGGATCCACCAATCAGATAATTCCTAAATCACTATAATAACCAGAGTATCTTACCTTAGCCGCCTTCGCTTTGAAAACTCCACCCCTCCAACCCCTACTCCTCCCTTTGCCTTGACAGGGCGGCACAGAGGCCCAGTGGTAAGCATCGTGGCCTCATAACAAGAATGTCACTGGTTCATATCTTTACCTGGCCAAGTTGACATTTCTGTGTGGAGTTTACATGTTTTCTCCGTGTTTTATTATTTAATTTCTGTATTTTTGTTATATACCCATCTGTTTCACTTTATTCTGTAAAGGGCTTTGAGATGCAACTTTTAAAGATGCTACAGAAAATTATTGTTATTAGTTTGTTCATTAAAATATTAATAAATGAAACAGTTTAAAAAGTATTTCCTGTCTTGCAGTGTTAGGTGTTTAATGAAGAGTTGGGCTATTGGAGCATCTGAAGGAAGCCATTTAATTGTGTTTTATAGACATTAATACTGTTTAAAGCTAAAATCACCAGATGTGCTCACTAATTAGTGAAGTTAAACCAGTCACTACATTCATACATGCTTCAGACTATTAAACACACCAGATCAACACATACATATTGTGTTTGTTCTCTACACAGGCTACAGGGCTGTAATCTCACTGTTCAGTGCTGTGAGAGTTTGTCTTCAGCTCTACAATCCTCAAACTGTGTCCTGAGAGAGCTGGACCTGAGTAACAATGACCTGCAGGATTCAGGAGTGAAGCTTCTCTCTGATGGACTGAAGAGTCAACACTGTAAACTGGAGATACTGAGGTAAATGATTCTCCACTCTACAATAACTACAGTCAGACAGTTTCATATTAGGGCTTTTCATGCTTGAACATGTTAACCCTGGGTGATACTAAACCCCAGATAACAGGAATTATGGTTGATCAGTAATTATGTTTCACACTGCTCATACTATACCTGTAGTTAATCCTCAGGGGTCTAAGGTGATTTTGGGATCACTGAGATGTTGACATAGCCTGACATTTGTGCTTATTTCAGCTACTTCTTTCATAGTACTGGCCAACATGTATTTTATTTGTATTCAGCACAAACTGTGCTACAATAATATGTGAGAAATATTGGTGTACATGCTTGTGTTTTTTTAGAAATAAATATTATGTGTGGTTAGTAGGTTTTAGAGGAAACAATAGCTGAAATAAGGTCCAAAAAGCAGACTGAATGTGCCTGAACAAGACTTTAGAGTAAGCAGTCTTGTAGGCTGGAATATTTACTGCACAATTATGTGAAAATGATTCTGTTCTCTCATTCAAAGAAAACATTACAAATGATCTAGGATTTGTTGGTGTAACGAGGAGACTGACACGGAGGGATCCATTATGCAGTATTTATTAGTCACAGTCAAACACAAACATCCAATACACACTAAAGTGTGAACACACATCAACAGTAATCAATAATGGTCTTGGGGCTGGCGGCTGACTGACACAGAGTGATTTACCAGGCATAGATCAGTGGCAGGCGGAGTGGTTCAGAATCCGTTAGACAGGCTTGGGTCGAGGGCAACTCAGTCAGAAACAGTCCGGGGTTATTCTCAGAAGATCAGACAGGAAAGAACGCTCAGTAATGCTGGCCGGGGCTAAACAAGACTTCGCAATGAACTGGTGTTTCAGTGTGGCTTATATAGGAAGCGTGGGTCGTTAACTAGATTCAGTTCAGGTGTGTGCACAATCAGTTTAGATGGATGATGTAATGCTTAAAAGTCCGGGGATGGTGACCTCTGCTGGCGAGGGGAATGACTGGGACCAAGTCGGTAACAGAGCCCCCCTCCAACGAACGGCTCCTGAAGTGAGAAGAATCGCTATGCCGGGGTCTTCCACGGGGGCGAGGGGCCGGCATTTCCGGGTGTTGTAAGTGGAACTCATTCACCAGAGTTGGGTCGAGAATGTCCTTACGGTTGATCCAAGATCTTTCCTCCGGGCCGTACTTCCAGTCGATAAGGTACTGTAGTTGTCCGTCCCGGCGTCTGGATCTCAGGATCTCGTGGATCCGATAAGCCTCCTCTCCGTCGATCATGATAGGCGGGGGACCCTGTTCACCGGCTGCCACCTCCCTATCCACCTCGGCTGGACCAACAGCAGGCTTGAGCAGAGAGACATGGAATGTGGGAGAGATACAATAATGGTTAGGAAGTGTCAGTCGAAAGGAAACAGGAGAGATTTGTCTTTCTATTTGGAAAGGACCCACGTACCTAGGGCTGAGTTTCTTGCAGGGTAGTTTCAGGCGAAGATCTCGAGCAGATAGCCACACCCACTGTCCTGGGGAATACGTGGGACCAGGACGACGATGCCGATCAGCCTGTTCTTTGAATCTTCGGATGGCATGCGCTAGATGGGTGTGAGCTGCGTTCCATACCTCCTCACATTTCTTGAACCAAGTCTCGACGGCTGGGAGTTCGGAAGTTTCACCAGACCAGGGAAATAGGGGGTTGAAAACCAAGTACACATTGAAAGGGAGTCAGACCTGTAGATGACTCTCAGAGAGTTCTGCGCGTATTCTGCCCACATGAGAAATTTGTTCCACTCCGCCTGGTTGGAGTGACAATAGGTGCGCAGGAATCGACCGATCTCCTGATTGGGGCGTTCCGTTTGTCCGTTGGACTGTGGGTGATAGCCTGAAGTTAGACTGATGTTGACCTGGAGGTTCTTGAAGAATGCAGACCACAATCGGGAGGTAAATTGGGGACCTCGATCTGAGACGATGTCTTCAGGTAGACCATAGTAGCGGAATACACATTCACATAGTAGTTCTGCCGTCTCCAGAGCTGTCGGCAGCTTGGGTATGGCGAGGAGTCGACAAGCCTTAGAGAAACGATCAACAACGGTAAGTATGGTGGTATTCCCTTGGGACTGAGGTAAATCGGTAATGAAATCAATGGCTATGTGTGACCAGGGACGACGTGGGACCTCTAGGGGTTGAAGCAGCCCGGCTGGACGGTGACGGGATTGTTTAGCCATCTGAAAGGAAGAGCATTTGTTAATGAAATTGATCACATCTTTATTGATAGATGACCACCAGTAGCGGGACTGGATTAGTTAAACTGTAGCTTTGCTGCCTGGGTGACCGGAACTGGGATGGTTGTGGACTTCAGCAATAAGTTTTTCACGAAGCAACAGTGAAACAAAGATTCTGTTCTCGGGACATGCCTGCGGAGTAGGGTTTTGTTCAGATGCCTGAATGATTTCATTCTCAATATCCCATTGAATGGGTGCTAGGATTAAGGGATCCTTCAAGACTGGCTCGACATCCTCAGCCAATGTTTCTTCATCCGAAAGGCGAGAGAGAGCGTCCGCCTTGACATTCTTAGATCCGGGGATGTAGGTGACTTTGAAGTCGAAGCGAGTAAAGAATAGAGCCCACCTTGCTTGTCTAGGGTTTAATCTCTTGCAGGACCGGATATATTCGAGGTTTTTGTGGTCTGTAATAACGGTGAATGGGTGTTTAGCGCCCTCAAGCCAATGTCTCCACTCCTCCAAAGCTGCTTTCATGGCTAGGAGTTTGCGATTGCCAACGTCATAATTTCTCTCAGCTGGGTTGGGCTTACGGGAATAAAAGGCACAGGGATGGAGTTTATTCGTGGTTTGGGATCTCTGGGACAGAATGGCTCCAATACCCGTGTTGGATGCATCGATCTAGACCACAAATGGTTGATTAGGATCAGGATGACACAGGATGGGTGCGGTTGAGAAACGGGACTTGAGTTGGTTGAATGCTCTAATGGCATCTGGATTCCACTTCAGACGAGCGTTGTTGGCTTTGACCATGGCTGTAAGGGGAGCTGCTCCTGTACTGAAGTTTCTAATAAACCGTCTGTAAAAGTTGGCAAACCCCAGGAAACGTTGTAGCTGTCGGATGGTCTCAGGTTGTGGCCATTGCGTGACGGAGTCGACCTTCTGCTGATCCATGGCGACTCCCTCGGGACTGATGATATAGCCCAGAAATGAGATGCAGGTTTGATGGAACTCACATTTAGAGATCTTGGCATACAGCTGGTGTTGAATCAGACGTTTTAAAACAGCTCTGACATGCTGGATATGTTCAGGTAAGGAATTGGAGTATATAAGGATGTCGTCGATGTATACGATGACCCACTGATTGAGCATGTCTCTAAATATCTCATTTATGAAGGCCTGGAACACGGAAGGACTGTTAGCTAGGCCGAAGGGCATAACGAGGTATTCATAGTGGCCATTTACGGTAGAGAACCCGGTTTTCCATTCGTCCCCCTGTCAGATACGGACGAGATTGTAAGCACTGCGGAGATCCAATTTGTTAAAGTATTGGGCTGAGCGGAGTTGTTCAAGGGCTGCTGGAACTAATGGTAAGGGGTAGCGGTACTTGACAGTAATTTCATTCAGTCCTCTATAGTCGATGCAGGGGCGTAGACTACCGTCTTTCTTCTTAACGAAGAAAAACCCGGCTGAAGCAGGTGAAGTGGATGGTCGTATGAAGCCTTTCTCCAGCTCCTCAGAGATGTAAGTATTCATGGCTTCAGTTTCTGGTTGAGAGAGGGGAAAAATCCGACCACGAGGGGCCGTTGTACCTGGCAGTAGCTCAATGGCACAATCATACTCGCGATGGAGCGGGAGCTTAGTAGCTTTCTGTTTGTTAAAGGCTTCGATGAGATCGTGA
Organism: Danio aesculapii; assembly: GCF_903798145.1. Classification (NCBI taxonomy): domain Eukaryota; kingdom Metazoa; phylum Chordata; class Actinopteri; order Cypriniformes; family Danionidae; genus Danio; species Danio aesculapii. Next base: position 15,965,554 of record NC_079438.1, read on the forward strand.
TAAGCTTCAGGGACTTGACATAATTCGGGGTCTTCAGTACTGGCAATGGTGTTAATCTGGACAGGGAGGACAGAGTGTAGACACTGGTTAAAGCAATTATTGCTCCATTTTGCGATCTCACCATTTTTCCAGGAAATTTGGGGGTCATGAAGTTGTAACCAGGGTAACCCGAGGATAACGGTGTGTCGAGGAGAGTCAATCACTAGAAGGGAGAGTTTTTCTTGATGAAGAGAGCCTGTTTGAAGAGAGATTGGCAGAGTTCGGAATTTTATGTGTCCTTCCCCCAGGGGGTGCCCGTCTATAGCAGTGATGGCTAGGGAAGAATTACAGGAGGTTAGAGGAATGGAATGGGTAGTGGCAAACGTGTGATCAATAAAGTTGCCAGCGGCTCCTGAATCGACCATGGCCAGAGTCGAGATCTCAATCTCATCACATCTTAAACAAAACGGGTACACTCAGAACATCATTAGTGGTCGTGAACACGGTGGTGGCACTCACCGGAAGGGCCTTGGGCGGACACAGGATTTTCGTATGACCTGAAAGACCGCAATATAGGCATAGATGATTTCTCCGTCTTCGTTCACGTTCCTCGGGGGTTAGTCGGGTTCTGCCCAGTTGCATGGGTTCAGTGGGATTCTCAGGAGATACAGGACTGGGAATGACAGAGCACAAGGGATTACGGGTGCAAAGCAGATTGTCTAACCTGATTGAAAGTTCAATGAGCTGGTCCAATGTTTTCCCATCATCACAACATGCCATCTCCTTTTGCAGTTCCGGGTTAAGAGCTTTCCTGTAGAGTGTCTTAAGAGGATCATCAGCCCAGCCCGTTTGCACTGCCAGTGTGCGGAAATGCAGAGCGAATTCGGCTGCAGGACGATCTCTCTGTTGAACCCACAAAAGCTCCTCACCAGCATTACGACCACCCTCAGGATGATCGAACATAGTGCAAAAACGTTTGAGAAAGTCGTTAAATGAGGGAAATATCGGGGTGCTGTCTGGCCAAACTGCAGTAGCCCAGTCTAATGCTTTTCCCGTGAGCAGTGAACATACAAAAGCAATTTTACCGTTCTCATCCTTAAACAGGTGGGGCTGTTGGGCGATAAACAGCTTGCACTGAAGTAAAAAGCCTTTGCATTTAGCTGGGTTACCTGAGAACTTATCGGGGAATGCCAAACGAACCCCGGAAACAGTCTGGGTCTGTGCAACAAATGGTTGACTTGGAGAGTAGTTGGCGGTGAGTTGCGCTGTGGGAGCAGCTTGTAGGTTTTGCAGTGATTTCACCAATTCATTTGTTAGCTGGGTTAAATGATAACTGTTGCTGATGTGTGGTTAATACCTGAGCTTGAGCTGTGACTTCGTGGGACAAAACCTGTACGGCTGCGGGATCCATGTTGGGCAAAGTCTTCTGTAATGAGGAGACTGACACGGAGGGATCCATTATGCAGTATTTATTAGTCAGTCAAACACAAACATCCAATACGCATTAAAGTGTGAACACACATCAACAGTAATCAATAATGGTCTTGGGGCTGGCGGCTGACTGACACAGAGTGATTTACCAGACATAGATCAGTGGCAGGCGGAGTGGTTCAGAATCCGTTAGACAGGCTTGGGTCGAGGGCAGGCAGCGTGGTTCAGTCCATGTATAAAGCAAGGGTCGTGGGCAGGCAGAAGGCAACTCAAGAGTCAGAAACAGTCCGGGGTTATTCTCAGAAGATCAGACAGGAAAGAACGCTCAGTAATGCTGGCCGGGGCTAAACAAGACTTCGCAATGAACTGGTGTTTGAGTGTGGCTTCTATAGGAAGCGTGGGTCGTTAACTAGATTCAGTTCAGGTGTGTGCACAATCAGTTTAGATGGATGTGTAATGCTTAAAAGTCCGGGGATGGTGACCTCTGCTGGCCAGCGAGGGGAATGACTGGGACCGAGTCTGTAACAGTTGGGTTTGTTTTAGGTGATCTCAGCGGTATGCATGAGTGACAATGGTCATGAATAATTCACACTTGGAGAGACAACAGACACTCCCCCACTCACCCATCAAGGGCAGTGTACAGCAATGTCCATCTGCAACAGCTAGCCCAAACTAAATGCTTGTTGTATGACTTGCTGTGTGACCATGTAAACACTCTGGGTGAACAATATACAGTGCTCAGCATATATAAGTACACCCCTCACTAATCTCTCTTTTACATTCATATTTTAAATAGGAAGCTCTACATTATTATATATGTGGATATACAATAGATTAGCCAAATCTGGAGCTCATCTAACAAAATAACTTCTGATAAAGCTCCAAAAACTGGTCCACTCAAATGTATATGTTCTAGAAAAATATTAAATACAAAATTAAAAAAGAGGAAAAATCAAGAGAAGCAAAACAATGGAAGAATTCAGCTGAAATTTTGTCGGGTTTTTTGCAATATTTTGCCTGAATTTAATTGTGTTAATTTCTGTTTAATAAATCTGTTTTGTTTAAATGCACCAAAATACACTGCCTATATTGACTGAGAAATGGAGGAAAATCTGGATTTTCAGAATGGGCTGTACTCCATTATGCTGAGCGGCTGTATGTGCACTTATACAGCGTGCACATATAATATATATTTGAAATGGTCTAAAACGTGTTGGCCAAACTCTCTTGTGCATTAATCCAGCATTTAATAATCATTTGTGAATGAGTCTGAGACACTGAAGTAGCGTAATGACAAAAGCTTTAAACACAAGAATAAATCCTATTTTAAAGATGAAAAACAATTCCTTTAAATCTAAATCAGATTTGAAGACCTTTTATAGAGATTTCCCCAAATAGTTGCAGTCTTAGTTCACTTTTTGAAAACTTTAGCAGGTTGTGACTGTGGGTGTCAACATTCAACATCACTCTCCGTGTGAACAGCCCTTAAGTCTTACCAGATGTGGAGCCCAAATGTGCAGGGGTGTGATTTAATTTATATTGATATACAGTTCTACAGATGATGTTGAGTCCTTGTTGAGTGTGTGAGTGTGTTTGCTGATGTAAGGGCTTGATCAATAAGGAGAGCTCATCAGGATGTGTGTGTGTGTGTGTGTGTGTGTGTTCATCACTGCTGTTGACATGAGCAGAAACAGCAGTCAGCATCTTCACAACACAAAGAGATGTGTGATTGTCCAACTGTGTGATGTGGACTATTGCTGTGTTTGTAGATTGTCTGGCTGTATGGTGACAGAGGAAGGCTGTGGTTTTCTGTCTTCAGCTCTGACTTCAAACCCCTCACACCTGAGAGAGCTGGATCTGAGCTACAATCATCCAGGAGATTCAGGAGTCAAGCTGCTCTCTGAACAACTGGAGGATCCAAACTACACACTGGACAAACTCAAGTATGTGGAGCATCACTGGCCTTGTGCTTTTCCACTGAATGGCTTTAAAAAGACACTAGAAAGCTCTTTTCTGATCTTCAGTTTTCTGTGAGGGTTATGGGGTGAGGACAGACAGAAGATACAGCTTGTAGAGTATTCCAGTCATGTCTATGAAGAGCAAATCATTGAGTGTGAAATGAATCTCCTCTGTAAATGTTGGAGTGTATTGGCTCAGTTGTGACATTAAGCGGGACACACTGTACAGTTTCAGCATTTGAGCTGAGCAGAGAAACTTCTTCCTCCATTTGTGCTGAAGAATCCTCCAATATCAGGTCAGGAATAGGGTTGGGGATTGAAGATGGATTCAGATTCTGGAATCAGACACTTGGATTAATGTTCAGACTCTTGTTCTAAAATCAACATCTGGATTCCTCTTCTCTGTGCACACGTGTGTATTTTTCACTTGCTAATCTCTCAGGAACTGGCGAGCAGCTTTAATAATCTGAACATAGTTTAGAGATGGACTGCAACATGTGCTCAAAGGCTGCATGTGCTGAAGAACGATGGCAAAGCTAAGTGTGATCACTGTAATAAATGAATGTTGCAGCAGGGTGTCTCCATCAACATGAGCAGTATCTGCGCTCGCTTCACCAACAGCAGAGGAAAAGAACGCACTGTGTTAGATTCATTGTGCATCCCGGCTGGAACCAACAAGTGTTGTGTGTTTTAGCTGAAGAGTTTGGAGCGTGTAGCTGAGCAGCTCAGTGCTAGCTTTAGCTTATTAGCTGAGGGTGAAACTAAACAGCTCATTCTCTCCATCTGTGTGTGTTTACAGTCTGGATCATGGAGGAGACGCGAGGATTACAGCAGGACCACGCAAATGTAGGACTACACACACACACACACACACACACATGAGTATTACAGCAGGACCACGCAAATGTAGGACTACACACACACACACACGCAAGCACATGCACACACACACACACACACACACACACGTACACATGCACACACACGCTCTCTCTCACACACACACAAGCGCACACACACACACACACACACACACACACACTCTCTCTCTCTCTCTCTCACACACACACACACACACACACACACTCTCTCTCTCTCTCTCTCTCACACACACACACACACACACACACACACACACACACAGCTGTGGTTATAAATGTGTGTGTTCTTGTGTTCAGATGTCTGTTTCCTCACACTGGATCCAAACACAGCACACACTCGTCTAATTCTGTCTGAGGAGAACAGAGAGGTGAAGCGTATGAGGGAGAATCAGCCGTATCCTGATCATCCAGACAGATTTGAATATTGTCCTCAGGTGTTGTGCAGAGAGAGTGTGTGTGGACGCTGTTACTGGGAGACTGACTGCAGTGGAGATGATGTGTATATATCAGTGTCATATAAGAGCATCAGGAGGAAGGGACGAGGTTATGAGTCTTGGTTTAGATCTAATGCTCAGTCCTGGAGTTTGATCTGTGATTCCTCCAGTTTCTCATTCTCACACAATGACACACACACTCGTCTTCCAGTGAAGCGGCTCAGCAGTAGAATAGGAGTGTTTGTGGATCACAGTGCAGGAACTCTGATCTTCTACAACATCTATAGAGACACAATGAGCCTCATCCACTCAGTCCAGACCACATTCACTGAGCCGCTCTGGCCTGGGTTTAGGCTTTATTATCCTGGATCATCAGTGAAACTGAGCTGAAGACTGACGAGAGATTTACCCACAATCCTCTGCAGGAGCAGTCAGCAGCTGTGTGTGTGTGTGACAGAGAGTGAGAGAGAGAGCGTGTGTGTGTGTGTGTGTGTGTGTGTGAGAGAGAGAGAGAGAGACTTTTTTTGACATTTAAAAAGCTATTTATTTTACAATAGTTTAACTTTCCTGGTGATTTCCTGTGCTGAACACCACTTTCTTTCTGATAAATTCAACAAATTTCCAACTCTAGTTATTCCTGCTGAAGCAAAGTTGTCAATGTCTTTCTTTGACATACTGATCTTTTTATACAACCATGGATTATGAAAAAGTGGTTCATTAAGCCCATAATGTGTCCTCTGCTCTAATTTAAAAAAGCTCTGAGCTTTGAACACAGACCCACAAAACTTTATATCAGTCTTTTCTTTCAAACTATATTCTGAAATTGTTTATCAAACCCCATCATGTTTTTTTTTTCGTAAAATTTCAAGAGCAAGACCCACGGTATTAAGCTCAAAGAATAAAGCAGTTTTTGGGCAGTCTGTAGTCTCATTGCATTAACTTTGGAGACTAAATGAATTAAACCTTGACCACCTTCATTAACAGGAAGAGAAAGTACTCCGGATGGCAGCCAATGATGTCCATACCAATAGAAGTCCACAAAGGCTTTTTGAAGTTTTAACAAAAAATCTTTAGGAGGGTCCAGCACTGTCAATCGATGCTATAACATTGAAGCAGCAAGATTGTTCACTACTAAAACTCTGCCCCTGTACGAGAGTTGTGCTTGATTCCATTTACATCTATGTAACCTTCCAGTGATTTTCTCAATAAGTCCTTCCCAATTCTTTTCCATAAATTGTTCAGTACCAAAGAACAGTCCAAGTATTTTGACACCTTCTTTGTTCCAGAGACACTGATGTGGAAGCTTTGGTGGAATCCGGTCTAACCAAGAGCCAAGTAACAGGGTATTAGTCTTTCCCCAATTAACCTGTGCAGAAGATGCGTTTTGAAATAAGTTGAGACAAGACAGTAGATTTGCGACATCCTCTTCTGATCTGATAATCACTGTAATGTCGTCAGCATAGGCTGTCAGTTTTACTGTTGGTATAGACAGAGAGTTCGAAGATGGAAAAATTAGACCTTGTAACTTCTCTCTCAACATCTTTAATAATGGTTCAATAGAGATTGCATACAAGAGACCAGATAAACTACAGCCTTGTCTTACTCCTCTCTGTACTGGAAAGGGTCTTGTCAAAATTCCAATGATTTTCAACATGCTGTAGACATCTTTATACAAAAGACTTATCCATAAGATAATCTGTTTTCCAAAGCCAAACCTCTCAAGTGCTGTAAATAAGTATTTGTCCACTTTGTCAAAGGCCTTTTCTTGGTCCAGACACACTAGGCCAAGATCTAGTTTGTGCAAGTCAGTTAAATATAACATATCTCGCACAAGAAAGAGATTGTCAAAAATTGATCGTTTTGGAAGGCAATACGATTGATCTTTGTGAATAATTGATGTTAAAGAGGCCCTAAGACGATTGGTTAACACTTTAGATAATATTTTGTAATCCGTTCCTAACAGTAAGATTGGTCGCCAGTTTTTTAATAGTCCAAGATCTCCTTTCTTAGGTAAAAGAGTCACCACAGCTCTTCTACAGCTGAGAGGCAAAGTTCCCAATTTAAAACACTCAAGTAACACAGCATACAAATCTTGTCTGATAATTGGCCAGAAGGCTTTGTAAAACTCTAATCCTGGTGCTTTTCCTGGAGATTGTTGTTGAACAGCTTTGTCTAACTCTTGGAGGGACAGAGTTTTTTCCAGTTCAGCTTTATCATCTTCTCCAAGTTGTGGAAGTCCTTCTAATAGCTGATCAACTGCTTCAGGGTTACAAGGTTGTGCAGTGTACAAATCTTCATAAAACCGTAGAACTTGGAGATTTATTTCCTTTTTTTCATGCATTTGCTTTCCATTTGTTAATTTAAGATGCTTTATATCTTTTCTTTCTGACATTTTCTTTTCCAGGGAAAAAAAGAAAGTTGTTGATGAGTCCATTCTATTTAGATGTAAAATTCTTCCTCGTACATATGCATTATGACTCCTTTCTTCATGCAAGTTTTTTAAGACTAAATTGTATTTTTTAAGTATCTTCACAGTCTCTCCATCTTCATTTGAACCAAAAGAGCTGCTCAACTAGAGAATTTGTTGTTCTAAGAAATTAACTTTTTCTTTTATATCAGCTTTTAGATTTCTTGTGTATTGTTGGCAGAAAATCTGAATCTGTGCTTTGTCAATGTCCCACCACTGACTCAAAGTTTTATACTGTGGTTGTCTCTCTCTCCACTCTTTCCAGAAGATATTTAAAAATTGCTTAAAAGAAGTGTCTTGCAACAGGCTATTATTAAATCGCCAATAACTGTTCTGGACTGTGCTTTGTGTTATAGACATAGTTACTGCTACAAAATAGTGATCAGAAAAACATGTTGGTAAAATGCGACTATTAAAAAAACTATTTCTATTTCCCATTTGGACATATATTCTATCAAGTCGTGCACCAGAAATAACATTATTATTTATTTTTAACCATGTATATTGTTTATCATTTGGAAAAGTTTCTCTCCAAAGATCGACTAATTTATGATACTGGACTACGGTTTTGAGAGTCTTTGCTGATAATAAATGAGGCTCAACATGGTTTCTATCCATAGTATAATCGAGAGTGCAATTAAAATCACCGGCTATAAAAATTATTCTATTATTTGGAATATCTGAAATAACATCTTGCAATTTTTAAAAAAAAAGTCACTCTTCCTGAGCCATCATTTGGAGCATAAACATTAATTAGTGAAAAGCTTAAATCATATATCTTGATATCTAACGTTTGCAATCTACCAGGTATAATTTCTGTTATTTTATGATCTTGAAATTGCAAATCTGCAGAAATAAGAATGGCTACTCCAGCACTGACATTTGTTCCATGACTAAGGAAAACTTTACCACTCCACTCTCGTAGCCATTGTGTCTGATTTTCCATATCTGTGTGTGTTTCTTGCAGGAAAATGACATTCAGTTTTTTTAAGCTTATAAAATCAATTAAAGAAATACTTTTTTCTGCACTACGACATCCATTAATATTTAAAGTTCCAAAATTTAAGGATGTCATAGTGTATTCTACAAAAGAAACCTTATCTAAATACTTTTAGTTTCTTTTGTGCTGTTTAATCATATTTACTTATTTTTGTCAAACTTTTCACGTTAGTCATAATTTTCTTAAGGCGATATCGTTTCTGTCTACTCAATTCTTCAAAAGTTGCAAGACGCAAAAAAACGCTTCAAATCTGGAAAAAAAAGCTTTGATCTGTGGTTTACGAGCTCCCTTGGTACTGACAAGAAAATCACTTATTTGCTTCACTGTATACAGTTTTGAAGAGGATATTCCTGTTTTGTCAGTGTTTTCTTCATCTGACAAACTCCCTAGACTCTTCAGATCATTTTCGGAGTCATTATCAGAATAAACACATTCTGAGCTCATAGCAGACATGTGAATGAGGTTTTCTTCCACTACCTCATCTTCATCATCATCATCCTCATTATTCTCTTTCCTCACTTGTTTTCTTTCTGATAATGTATTATCTCTATTTGTTTGTATAGGTTCTTCTTCACTGCCAGTTCGTCGATCAGACATATCAGCGCTTTCAACATTACTGTTTGTATTAGTTTGATCTACAGGTGGTGTTTGAATTTCATCAGAGTGCTCGTTTACTCGGTTTACGATTTGGTCAGTTATTTGTGATTGAGATGGTCTGTCATTCTGTTTATTAGGGCATGTTTGCCTGATATGACCCTGTTCTCCGCACAGAAAACACCGCATGTGATCTGACGTGATGAAAATTGTGTAATCTTTACCCTCGTTTGTGATTTTTACAGCCAGATTAAGCGGATCCTGTTGCGCATTCAATATTATGTGCGTATACCTTTAAAAAGACATAACGTGCTTGACATTTTGATCGGGGCTGTTAGCTAATAATAATAATGCATTTTATTTAGGGCGCCTTTCATGACACTCAAGGTCACCGTACAGAGCAGCTAGAACAATCAGTTCAAATAAAAACACAATAAAATCAATAAAATACAATACTAACTTTTTTTTTAAAAATGCAGTCGGGTTAAAGAAAATAAGCTGGTCTAAGCAGATGTGTTTTGAGTTTGGATTTAAATTGTGAAAGAGAGTCTAAATTACGGAGATCAGGAGGAAGTGAATTCCAAAGCTGAGGAGCAGAGTGGCTGAAGTCTCTGTTCCCCATGGTGACAAGGCGGACAGAGGGAACAGTGCGGTGAATGGAAGAAGAAGACCTGAGTGTTCGAGAAAGTGTGGCGATATGAACAAGATCAGCAAGGTATGGAGGAGCGAGATTGTGGATGGCTTTAAAAGTGAGAAGAAGTATTTTATAATTAATTCTAAAAGATATGGGAAGCCAGTGAAGCTGCTGTAGAATGGGTGTGATGTGGCAGATAGAGGGGGTTTTTGTGATAATACAGGCTGCAGCGTTTTGTACCAGTTGTAATTTATGAAGAGTTTTTTTAGGGAGGCCAAACAGAAGGGAATTACAGTAATCTAAACGGGATGTGACTAAACTATGAACAAGAATGGCAGCTGAATGAGGTATGAGGGAAGGACGTAAACGATTTATATTTCGAAGGTGGAAATAAGCGGATCGGGTGACATTATTAACATGTGCAGTGAATGAAAGGGTGCTGTTGAAGATGACCCCCAGACTCTTAATCTGAAGGGAGGGGGTAATGACAGAATCATCTGGGGGAATGGAAAAGCTATGTGATTTATTTAAAGTGGATTGTGTACCTATAAGTAGAAGTTCAGTTTTATTGTCATTTAATTTCAGGAAGTTTGAGGTGAACCAGGATTTGATGTCTGCAAAGCAGTTAGTAAGGGATGAAGGTGACAGTTTGTGGTTGGGTTTGGTTGATAGGTAGAGCTGGGTGTCATCTGCGTAGCAATGAAAATGAATTTGGTGTTTACGGAAAATATAACCAAGTGGAAGAAGATAGATGATAAATAGCAGCGGACCCAAAACTGAACCCTGGGGCACATCAGTAGTGACAGGGACTGATGACGAGGTGAAAGACTTAATTGAATGAACTGAGTGCGACCTGAGAGGTATGAATGAAACCAACTGAGAGGTGTGTTCCCAATGCCAATTGAGGCGAGCCTGTCCAGAAGAATGTTATGTGAGATTGTGTCAAAAGCCGCACTTAGATCAAGCAGAAGAAGAATGGATAGTGAACCAGAGTCTGCTGCTAGGAGGAGGTCATTAGTGATTTTGAGTAAAGCTGTTTCTGTGCTATGTAGTGGGCGAAAACCAGACTGGAATTGTTCATATAAGTTATTACAGGAAAGATGGGTGTGAAGTTGGGCAGCGACAGTTTTTTCAAGAATTTTAGAGATGAATGGTAGGTTTGAAATAGGACGAAAATTATTGAGGTTATTGGGATCTAAACCAGGTTTCTTTAAAATTGGAGTAACAGCAGCAACTTTGAGAGAGAAAGGAACAATACCAGTGGTGAGAGAGGAGTGAATTATGTCAGTGATGAGAGAAGACAGGGAAGGGAGTATGGCCTTTATAAGAGTAGTAGGTAAGGGGTCTGGCCTGCAGGTAGATGGTTTGGATTTAAGAATTAGACTACATATTTCAGTTACTGAGGGTAGAACAAATTCTGAGAATGAATGAGAGGGGGTGAATATGACTTGGACAGATGGATTCAAAACAGAAGTGGACAGAATTTGCTGATAGATGTGTTCAATTTTTGAAGAGAAAAATGAAGCTAAGTTGTTACAGAAATCCACGGTATATAGGTTTGGAGGAAGTGAGATAGAGGGTTTTGTTATGTTTGTAAAGAGAGAAAAGAGGGCTTTAGAATTGCCTTCATTGGAACTGATTAAACTGGAATAGTATGTGGATTTAGCTGCAGAAATAGAGTCTTTATAGTGATGAATGTGATTTGCATACATGTCCCTGTGTACAGTGAGATTGGTTTTCCTGTAGAGTCTTTCAAGCTGACGTCCTTTTGATTTTAATTGTCTAAGAGCAGGAGTGAACCAAGGTGCAGACAGAGTAAATGAAACAGTCCTGGTTTTTAAGGGAGCATGATTATTTAGAAGGTTATGAAGATTATTGTTGTAGTGAGAGAGCAGTTCATCTGGTGTATAGAGACCATCAGTACTGGGAAAGCTGTTGATATCAGAAGATAAAGTGTCCAAGTTGATGTCCTTAATTTTTCGGAATGATATTGTGCGTGAAGGATTACATTTGGAAAGTGAGAGATTAACACTGAATGAAAGTAGCATATGATCAGAGAAAGGGAAGGAGTCAGCTTTACAGTTATCAGGTGTAACACCAGAACAGCAGATCAAGTCCAGAATATGACCTTTATCATGTGTGGGAAAGTCTACGTATTGTTGAAGTTCAAAACTATCTAAACAGGATGTGAAATCTTTAGTGAGAGTATTGTAGTTAATGTCCATATGAATGTTAAAATCTCCAAGAAGTATTATGTTGGGCGAGAGTGTAGAAAGATGAGTCATGAATGCCGCAAAGTCAGCAATAAATTCGTTATTTGGCTTTGGTGGGCGGTACAAAACGGCAATGATTGTGGGAGCAGGTCCAGTGAGCTGACATACAGTTACCTCAAATGATTGGCAGGTAGGAACGCTTACTGACGCGATCCTCCATTTCTCGTGGTGAATTATCGCGAGACCGCCTCCTCTGCCACAGTCACGCGGTTGAGAAATATAAACAAACCCCGGTGGGGTAGCATCATTTAAGCAACTAAAGTCATTTGGCTGCTGCCAAGTTTCAGTTAAGCATAAAAAGTCAAACTCAGAGAGGAGGTCCTGCACAAGATACCCCTTACTCGAAAGCGAGCAGATGTTAAAAAGACCAAAGTTGACATTAGTGCTGGGTTTGACAGCTGTGTTTGCCGATCTGGTCAGGCGGGTCAACACACTAATCAGTGCGGCAGCGGATATTCCTCGGTGGACGTCGAGAAGTTGACCAAAATGACTTTATGGAGTTGGGTTCGTCATATTGAAAGTTCCGACGAGAGCCACGGTGGATATATTTCCTTCGAGGCAAATGTAGGATGTCCGGGTGCTGAAACAGATAAGGTGAAGGTGGATTGTGTGGATATAGGCTGAATTTTAGAAGTTCGGCTGCAGTATACTGGAGAAGCGCTGTCGATGGATGATAGACACAGGACAGTCCAGGCAAGCACAAACCACACACTGTTAATCCACATAGTTGTCATTGAAGATTGTCATCGCAGCTCCACCCCACAGCCAATATTACAGAGTTCGCCGGTGAAATCTTAAAGTATGAAATCTTAAAAGAATATACTTTAAGAAATTGACTTAAGACAGTTAAAATAGATAAAACAACATAAAATACCCGGAGAGCAGCGGCAGCATAGACGCGCCAGCGTTCACTCTACCGGATAGCTTTCCGTATCTTTCGAGCACTCTTTGAATGGCTTCATTCTAAATGAACGGAGGTACATTTGATTGTACAATTTTTTTTGCTGGGCTCGACAGCGGCATTACCGGCACAAAAATATCATTGATTGTGATTCCACTTTAAATGAGATCATCAACTTTTCTGACTTCGGTGAGAAAAACAACAACTGCTTTATTCATTCTAGAAGCTGATTTAATGTTCTGTCCACCAACCTTTTCACTGACTGCAACCAACACATCCTCCACAGATATGGAATCATCAGAAATGCATTTAAATCCATGTTTGAGCGTCAAAAGCGAGAAATCCTTGCTTGACCCCATTGTCGGAGTTTACCAACCTTGGTCGGCAAAAAACAGCAACTATAATATAATTTAGGACTATACTATTAACTCTTAGAAAAAACAAAATACGAAAAACAAAAATATATATGATAATTGATAAGTTAGTGAAACAAACTCTCAAAAGCGTGTTCCAAACCCCTGAAACTCCTCCCACTACCCACAATCCTGAGAGAGAGAGAGAGAGAGAGAGAGAGAGAGAGAGAGAGCAGATGTGTAAAGTGGAAAACGAGGGAGAAATGTATGAATAAGTCATGACTGCAGCAGTAACTGGTAAAAAACAAAAAGACTTTTATTTTGGCGCGGCGTGTGACATCGTAAGGCTGCGCTGCTTTCGCACTGTGATTTAACTGGAGAAAGGTTTGTGTTTTAAAACTTTTACATAAAAATAAAGCACACAGATATAACCGATTGATTAAAGTTTCAGGTTTTTCACCAGATGCTAAATTATTCCAGTCAACAAACTTCCGTTGGCCCTGATCTGGCCCAAATCAACAGCTAAGATGTGGCCCAGATCAGTTAATGTTCCCCAGCCCAGAACTGGCCTACATCCTTTTAGCCAGAACTGAACCAAAGTAGTGCCACAACTCCACCAAGCTTGAGCCAAGTAATACATTTTATGTGGGCCTTGTATTCAAGATTAGTTCGGAGTTATGTGGCCCTTGTATGGTGTGTAAAGACTGATAAAGCCTTTATCTCTTACATTGATTTTCAAATCTCCATCTGTTTTGTGAACAGCGGTGTGTAGTAAAAAGTCTTTGATAAAAATGAAAGTTCTAAATAATAGTTTTTATTTGCAATATTTTAAAACATTATAAATACATGTACAATGTTATAAAAGACTGCAAATAAAAGCTATTACTTTGAACTTTCTTTTTTAATAACACAAATAAATCTCTTTTACTCTCTAGTAAATCTTGTGCAGTGTGTTTTAGCATCAGATACTATTATCCTGATAAATTCAGCCATCATGAATGAGCAGTTATACAAATTAAAACTATTCTTTAACAGAAAATTTGTTACATTTATCAGATCAGTCAACAAAAATAGTGCTTACAGTGTATTACCCTTGATGGAAAGATTTAAACTGTTAGTACGTTTTTATGCTGTTTAGTTCAAAATGAAAGTGAAACTGAAAGCAACACTACCGCTACCGACATCAACCAGCAGATGGCGCTCGGACACCACAAAAACTCAAACCCATTTATTATGTGCCACACATATTGCCATTTCCCTTGATTCAGCCATACGTTATTATTATCCAGTACATGTTTGCTCTTCTAAGACTACAACACAGTTATTTAAAATGGTAATAACATTTCACAATCAGTCAGTTTTTATTTATCTCTTAAGTTAAAAGTTAATAAATTAAAGATTCAGGATGTACCTGATGAATTCATTTTAAAGACTGTTCAATGTAATTGAACAGTAACCTAAGAATCTAACCCTAACCCTATATCTCACAGCAATTCCTGACTTTTTTATTTGGCTTGTACATATGAATGTATGGGATCTCATTAGTACATTTTAGTATGATTAATTTGCTCATCCCTCAATGATGGTTGGGTTTAGGGGTGAGGTTTGGTGCCTCCTTTTAAAAATCCTCCATTTTCGTAGATCTGAACTCTGAATTAGCCACTAAACTGACAAAACATGAAATAGTTGTTCCCAGTGGGATCAGGCTGCATCTGCAGAGTATGAGTAAACAGGAGCTTTAATCAGATTTGAAGAACAAACGTTTAATAAAACAGACGGCTTTGTTTAACATTTGGTTTAATTATATTTACTGGACATGTGGGTCAAATATAGGACATTTGAGTAGCATACTGCATTTAAATTAAATCTTTCAACTACTTTATTACTTTTGCATTTTGCTTTAGAATTACTATCACATCAATTAATGCTTTTAACTACATTTATTCAGTTTTATTTCAGAGATTAACATAATTTGAATTTATTAATAATTGAGTGGATTTTTTCAGTGTTTTTTATTATAATTTAAGAATTAATTAAATGTTGCTAAAAATAAGAATCAAATAATATAATTACAGTACTTATTTGATTTTATTACTTACTTTATTTCAATTTACTTATTTTTTAGAAACATTTAGAAGCAGAGCTACATGGCCTTCTATTAGTTTTTGTATTTCTACTTGTTGTAATGGCCTGTTGTTTTTGCAATAAAAAAATACATTTTAAAAAGCAGTGTGATGTGGCTGTATATCAGCAGTGGTGGGAGGCATGTGTTATAGTGTACACTAGGCACTCGAGAACGATTGTCCCTCTACCTGTTGTTTCAATCCCCTGAGAACTTTGCTCATCTTCAGAACGTAAATGAAGACACTTTAGATGAAATCTGAGATCTCCCTCGTCTGTCATAGACAGAAAGAGTCCAGAGATGCTCAAAGTCCAGAAAAGGAACCAAAAACATTGTGAAAACAGTCCATGTGACTTTAGTGGTTCAATTGTAATCGACTTCCAAGAACATTTTGTGTGCAAGAAAATGTTGACAAAAGCAGCCAAAGTAGGAACTGTTGAACCAAATAGTGGCTGTTTTTGCTCCTGTATTCTCTTCATTTGCATTCAGGCGAAGAAACTAAAACAGGTTTGGAAAAAGTAGAGGATAAGTAAATGACAGAATTGTAATTTTTATGTGAACTACCCCTTTAATGCTTCTGTGAGTAAAGGTAAATAAATATTATTACTGAAGATATTGCTAAAGAATGGCAGGAACACAGATAGTAAGAGACAACAAATTCAAATGAAAAAAAGAAACCCTATATAAGCCTATGAAGTTGTAGAAATAGAAAAGAAGAGATCATAATTATGAGGATGAGATTTGAACTCATATTAATAGGAAGTAATGTGTTGTAGACATGCAAGTCATCATGAACTGGATTAAAAAGTTGATCAAATTTGTCTTAAATGTTTAGATTAAAGGTTTTGATCTACTTTAAACTCTGAAGTGTGAGTTTGAGCGAGAGAGAGAGGGAGATTAGATAAAGTGTAAAGTGAAAAACATGGGAGAAATGTATCAATAAGTCATGACTGCAACAGTAAGTGGCAAAAAAGCTAAACAAAAAGACTTTTATTTTGGCGTGGCGTGACGTCATCAGGCGGCGCCGCTTTAGCGGTGTGATTCAACTGGAGAAAGGTTTGTTTTAAAACGTTTACAGATATAAACCGATTTAATTAAAGTTGCAGGTTTTTAATCCTGTGCTGTATTACGTTCCTGCTGTTGGAAATATTATTTTAACCCTTTATACAACGTAGTACTATTTTATTCTCAGTAACCGAGGGCTATTGTTTAAATAAAGTAACAAAAAATGTGTGTAATAAGTGTTTTAAAGAAACGTTTTACCTGATGTATTTTTGTTAATTACTCTCATTAAAAGAAACTGTTGAAGCAAGTGTTGAAGAGAAGTTATTTTGTTTCTGTTCATTGTTTTATTCATTTAAACAGAACATTTTTATTGTTTTGTTTATTTTAAACAGGATAAAGTGTCCAAACACAGAGAAAAACTCCTGCTGAAGCGACTGATCTCCACACTGTTATAAAGATGGCGTTTATTAAAGAGGAGAGTGAAGATGTGAAGATTGAAGAAACATTCAGAGTCAAACAGGAAGATCTGCAGGAACAAACAGGTTAGTTTTCATTCTCAAAGACCAACTCAGTCATTTGATCCTCATTCAGATATATTTAATAATAAGAATACTAAATTAAATCCATCTTGCAGCCCTGAGTGTGCTGCCTAGTTCTCCTAAATGCACATAAGCACTCATTGAAAGACAGGAATGAGTTTCTTTCGTCACTTGTTCTCATGTCTTTTGTCATTAATTTTATGTATTATTAGTCTCCCGTTTTCTTGTTCTCCTACTGTTTGTAAAGCATTCTTGAGCACTGGCGGTTTATAACATAAACAAAAACAATAAATTAAATAAAGTTTAACTGAGCTGATGATATTTGACCTACAGTATTCTCATAGAAGATATCTGCTATTACAGTGACAGTGTTTGGCTTTGTACTTTCCATTTGCAAACGTCACGTTGATCACAATTCCCTTTTTTTTACATCAACTTTATAGGTTTAAACTTGTTTCTAGTAGTTGTTACTAGTTCTCACAGACAGTATCTGAGTTAGAATTACTTCGTTATTATAATAACTAATTACCAGGGCTATTGTGTTTAAACAGGGTTTCTGTGGGGTCTTAAAAAGTCTTAAGTTTTCTGAAATATTGTGTTGTAGGTCTTAAATCTTTTTTTAAACAAGTCTTCATTTTCCTTTGTTCGTGTTTTGCTACCCAATCTGGCCAAAACCCATACAATTACCAACAATCCATCTCAATAAAACTTTCAACTTTTATTCAAAAAGGTCATTTTAACTCTATTTATCATAATGGTTTAATTATTTTCCTTACAATAACATTTGTTTAAACGTGCTCCATGTATTTACTGCTGAGGACATCGACCTGGATAGATGTTGTACATAGATTTAGTTTATTATAGTTTTTAAAACATTTGTTCATTTTTTATTTTTATTTTAAAGAAAGTTTATGTTGAAAAAAGTGTGTGGATACAAGTAAAGCTTGCTTGTTTTTAATATTTAAAATCTTTTGCTAAGAAGTATCTAAAATATTTTGTTTTTTTATTATTCATTTATTATTGTATTATTTAAGGTATTAAATTATATATTTTTTGATAGGACTAATAAAAATCTTTTTCATTCGGGCCATTTGAAAAATTCCTTAGCCTTATGAGTCTAAAATTTTATTCATAATGGTCTTTAAAAGTCTTACAATTAACTTGGTGAAACCTGTAGAAACCCTGGTTTACAGTATGTCAGAAAACGTGGATGCCCCCAATTTAAAATACGCAGATTGAAACAGACACTGAAATCATTCATTCTTATAAAACATTGTACAGTATTCTAAACTATATGATGTTGTTGTGGGACGACATGTGGCAAAACGAACAAATTATAGTGGAACAATAACGTTTAGCATTGCACTGACTACAACTGGCCAACAAACTAGTCTAAAAATTACTTTTGCTGCTTAAATGGATTGCAGCATGCTGATGATATACAAAAAAATTGTTCACCCTGGATCATTCTGATCCTGGATAAACAGAATCCTGGGTTATCTGTAATCATGTTCCACACTGCTCATGCTATACCTGGGGTTAAAAAATAATCTTGGGTGTTCATTAACAGACATTTCACATTCACAAACCATGGGTTAACATTATTATTTGTATATTTACCTTTTCATTGTCCCTGATTGGACAAACAGCAGGTCACCTTTTTAGATGGCATTTCTGCATCTTATCAGGTATATAAATTGTCACCATGTTAGGTCTTCAGCTAAGCCTCAGGACATGCACAAAGGCAAGAAAACAAAGACAAAAGTACAAATGAATGAAAACAAGTAGCAAAGTAAGTCATCTCGCCATCTCCTCATCAGTTTACAGCAAACAGAGCATTAAGCATTTGCATAAGTTATATACAATAATGCAAACTCACAAATACTGTAAAAGCGTGAATTATGCTCACTTGCTATGAACATGCAGGATTTGTGTCCATCGTGTCTTCCAAGCAGGTTAAAAAAATTTCAATCCACATGAATATTTATTGAATTTATCTGCAAGTTTCGTCTTTCTGCAACATCTCGTCTTTCGTTGTTTGTTTGTGTGGTGTTGCAGTCCAGGTTACCGGAAGCAACTGGCAAACTCCGGTAGCTGGTTAGAAAGTTTGATAACGCTAAACTTTTGCACTGCACATGCGCGATCACTCTGACAACTGGACTGTCTTAACGTTGCCTGTTTTTGGGGAGAGCTGGGAATACAAAACCACCGTAATGTGAAAATACATGAACTGAAACATGTATTGGTCAACATGATGTATTATTAATGTTAAATACACCTGTTATGATACTGGAGATTATCTGAATGTGATGTATGTGATCATCTATAAAAGTGCAATATTTTAATACTCACCGAAGGGAATTTAGTGGAGTCTTTTAGTTAGTCTTTTGCAGTGGAGGGCAAATAGTGGTAATTTCTACATGTATACATTTATTTTCTTGTTTGTTTGTTTTGATTTTTGTTTCCTTATTTTACTGATAACTTTATTAATTTTTTTATGGATATCATTTGTACATATGAGCAGTTTTGGCTGGACTGTAAAGAGGAGCGGACACTGTCAATTAGGGGTGTAACGATACACTCAGCTCACGATACAATGTGTATCACGATATAGTGTTCACGATTCGATATGTATCACGATATTTGAAATAAAAATTAAAACTGAAATGCAAATAAAAGATTTATTTAAAAAATTACCAAGTAAACAATTTTCAATGTATTTCTTTTGTTTCTTTTTGTTGTTCTTTAAGAAAATAACAAAATTAAGGAAAATTTAAGTAAAGGAGCAAAAATTTAAAAAATTGCATTCTATTCAAGTAAATTTTCTCACGATTTTGTAGATGTAAAATAAAGGTGAATATGAGTAGGCTGTTATTATTGATATTTCTCAGACTTATGGTAAAACAACAATAATATTGTGTGTAGGTCTACTGTTGGTTAAAATGCTAAATTTTGAATAGACTTTGAATAATGAACTTGAACAGACTTTAAATTTGTCCTGGTCATTAATGCACAGTAAAGTGATGACATCAGAATACAACTATTCATAATTCTGAAGTTGTATTATTATGTTTGAGACATATGCTCGCAATCTGTCATTAACAATATTATTAGACCTTCACTAGTAAAATCAGACATTTGACATTATCAGATTCCTTATCGCATTATATTCAATATTATATAGGCTAGAATAGTTGTACTGACACTGTTAAACATTTATTCTCATCCACAACACTGTGTTCGCTATGGAAAAAAACATTAAATGCTTGTCGTAATCATAACTCTAAAATGCGATATGATCATTGAATGACTTGCACGCTTTCGGTTTCATTTTCACTGTTAAGTGCTGTTCATACTTCGCGTGCGACTCTCTAACGATCACTCCGTGCCACAAACTGAATGTTATTTACAACTTTATTACCTGTTATTCACAGCCTATGGAGGTTCTGTTCACTAAACCAGACGCGTGCGCATCTATCATTAAGTAGGGCGCGCGCCCGCCCTCTCTGTAGTAACAGCTCACGGTCAGCAGCTGTTATGAAGCGGACAGGAGACAGAGGTAAGGAAACGTTAGGGTGTTTATTAAATGACAACAAGGAGCACATGAAGGATAGCCAGGAGGATCAGGAATGATGTTGGGGTCTTTTCCTCCGTGGCTGGGTAACAGGAATACACGAGGATGGACAGCACACACCAGATACAGCTGACAGAGGATGACACAGACTTGGAAGGACTGGAAGACAGGACGATTCGGGTGGACCAGGAAGACTAGGAGGAATACAAAGAGAACAGGTAAGTAAAGCGTTTGTTTTAGCTGAGGATGACTACGCTGAGTGGTCGCTCAGTTGTCCGCTTTCGTCGAGACGAGCCCGGACAATGAGCGACTGGAGTGCTGTGCTTTTATCTGGTGCTCGTGAATGTGATGCAGCTGTGTGCTCATTAGAAGTCAGGTGATGGTGATCTTCGTGAGTGGGGATCGTGAGAGCCTGACCAATCCGTGACAGTACCCCCCTCCCCAGGGCCCGCTCCTGAGGGCCGACACCTCCGACGCCGTGGTGGTCTCCCTCTGCCTCTAGGCGCTGGGAACTCAGGGTGGCTCTCATGAAACTCCACCATGAGACTAGGATCGAGAATATCAGCTCTGGGAACCCATGTCCTTTCTTCGGGGCCGTACCCTTCCCAGTCCACCAGGTACTCCAACTGGCCACCACGACGTCGGGAACGCAAGATCTCCTTCACTGCGTAGACGGCTCCTTCTTCTAGGAGCAGTGGAGGAGGGGGTTCCTCTTCGTGGTCAGGCTCTGTGGAGGGAAGAACAGGATCGTGATAGGGTTTCAGGAGTGATACGTGGAATGTAGGGTGAATACGGTAGTGAGAGGGTAATTGTAGTTTGTAGGTGACGGGGTTAACCTGTTCCACGATGGTGAAGGGACCAACAAATCGGGGACTTAACTTGCGAGAGGGCAGTCGCATGCGTATGTCCCGGGTGGATAGCCACACCTTTTGTCCGGGTGTGTATCTGGGTTCTTCAGACCTTCTTCTATCGGCGGTTACCTTGCTTCGACGGACTGCCCTCTGCAGATGTTGATGAGCCTCGTCCCAGACTCTCTCGCTCTCCCGGAACCAGTGATCCACTGCGGGGACATCAGATGGTTCGCCATCCCAGGGAAAGAGCGGTGGTTGGAAGCCCAGGACGCACTGGAATGGCGTGAGTCCGGTGGAGGGTTGCCGCAGTGAATTTTGGGCATATTCTGCCCAGCCCAAATACTGGCTCCAGGAGCTCTGGTGACCACTGCAGAAGGTCCTCAGGAACCGTCCCACCTCCTGAATCTTCCTCTCTGTCTGCCCGTTGGTTTGGGGATGATATCCAGAAGAGAGGCTGACGGCCACACCTAGGAGCTTGAAGAAGGCTTTCCATAGACGTGAGATGAACTGTGGACCTCTGTCCGACACAATATCTTCTGGAATACCAAATGACCTGAAGACTTGATTAAAGATATTGTCGGCTGTTTCAAAGGCTGTGGGAAGACCTTTCAGAGGGATTAGTTTGACAAACTTTGAGAATCTATCTACGATGACTAGAATACAGGTATTACCTTCTGACGAGGGGAGGTCAGTGATAAAGTCCACTCCTAGGTGTGACCAGGGACGGTTCGGAATCGGCAAGGGATGGAGCTTTCCAGCGGGTAGATGACGTGGGCTCTTGGATTGGGCACAGTCCTTACAGCCCTGAACATATTGCCTCACATCCCTTGCCATGTTTGGCCACCAGAATCGTTGGGATACTAGCGAGAGAGTATTGTTGATCCCTGGATGTCCAGTGCCTAGCGAGGTATGTAAGGAGTGGATCAGATCTACCCGGTGTTCAGGTGGTATGAACTGCCGATGAGGAGGGCATCCCGGCGGAGCAGGGGCTTCCGGAGTGGCAACGACTGGAGGAGCGTTCCAGGTGATCGGACAAATGGAGATGTGTTCGGGAAGAATCTTCGTTGGGAGTTCTTCATGATCGTGATGCTCGTGTAAACGAGAGAGAGCGTCTGCTCTTAGATTCTTGGGTCCTGGACGATAGGAAATGGAGAAATCAAAACGTGAGAAGAAAAGTGACCATCTGGCTTGACGTGGACATAGTCTCTTGGCCTCTTTGATATATTGGAGGTTTTTGTGATCTGTGATCACCTGGAACGGATGTTTGGCTCCCTCCAACCAGTGACGCCACTCCTCCAAGGCTAGCTTGATTGCTAGAAGCTCCCTGTCTCCTATGCTGTAATTCTGCTCCGCCGGGCTCAACTTCCGAGAGAAATAGGCACAGGGATGCAGTCGGGGCGGTGTATCATGATGTTGGGATAATACTGCCCCGACGCCGGTGGTGGATGCGTCCACTTCCACCACGAAAGGAAGATTTGGGTCAGGATGAGTCAGGAGTGGGGCCCTTGTGAACTCCTTCTTAAGAAGGCGGAAGGCTGCGGCTGCTTCTTTGGTCCACTCCAGTCCTTTGGGTTTACCCTTGAGGAGATTAGTGAGAGGTGATGTAATCCTGCTGTAGTCCTTGATAAACCGTCTATAAAAGTTAGCAAACCCAAGAAACCTCTGGAGCTCCTTAATGGAAGTGGGTTCTGACCAGGATAGAACAGCCTCAATTTTCTTCCCATCCATACGTATACCGGTTTGGTCAATGATGTATCCCAAGAAATGAATCGACTTCTGGTGGAATGAGCATTTCTCCGCTTTGAGGTAGAGGTGATGTTCTCTCAATGTGTGTAGGACCTCCGCAACGTGTTGGCGATGTTCGGCCTCACTCCGGGAGTAAATGAGGATGTCATCTATGTACACTATTACAAAGTGGTGAAGAAACTCCCGGAGGACTTCATGAATGAAGTTTTGGAATACGGAGGGGGCGTTGACCAGACCGTAAGGCATGACCTCATATTCATAGTGGCCAGTAGGGGTCACGAATGCTGTCTTCCATTGGTCCCCCTCACGTATTCTTATCAGATTATACGCGCTGCGGAGGTCCAATTTAGTGAAGACTTTAGCTTCTCGGAGCTGTTCCAAAGCGGCTGGTACCAGAGGAAGGGGATATCGGTATTTTACTGTACCGTTATTTAGGACCCTGTAGTCGATGCATGGACGCAGCCCTCCGTCCTTCTTGGCCACAAAGAAGAAGCTTGAGGCGGCTGGTGATTTTGAGTGACGTATGTACCCCTGACTCAGAGCCTCCCTTATGTAATCTTCCATTGCCTGATTCTCTGGAAGCGAGAGCGGGTAGATCCTACCTCTTGGCAACTGGGCATCTGGAACTAGGTCGATCGCGCAGTCCCATGGCCGATGCGGCGGTAGCTGGGAAGCTCTCTTGGGGCAGAAGACATCATGAAAGGAGCTGTACTCCTTAGGAATGTGGATAGACTGCTTCTCAGGAGGACTCTCGACCGATGTTGTAAACAAAGAAATGGGGTTCCGACCTTGAAGAGGGAGATTTGGAAAACAGGTAGGTGTACATCCAGATCCCCATTTCTTTATCTCTCCTGTGCCCCAAGAGATGATGGGATCGTGCTTCACCAGCCACGGGCGCCCTAGAATGATGTCCATATTTGCACCCTCCAGAACCAGAAATTGAATCCTCTCTTGATGTAACAACCCCACTTGAAGAAGGATGTCTTCGCATTGTCGATGGATACGGGTCGAAGATCGAGTGCACTGGGTTATCGGTTGTATCTGGTATATATGCGAGGACGCCTCAGTACGTAGGTGGAGTTGACGACAGAGGGATTGGGAGATGAAGTTCCCTGCTGACCCGGAGTCGATGAGGGCTGTGACAAGGAGAGAAATAGAGGCAGTAGTTATTTGTACGGTGGTAGTAAGTGGTTTACATTGTTCAATATTCGTACTGAATACACTCACTGAAGTCCGAATGGGACGAAGGGGACACTCCATACGGGTGTGTCCACTGACACCGCAGTATAGACACAGACCCCGGGTCAGCCTCCTCTGTCGTTCCGCTGATGTCAGTCTTCCAGACTCTATTATCATGGGTTCTGGTTCTGGAGAGGCTGTTGACTCAGGCGATTGGAGGAGTGCAGACGAGGGGGTGATGGTGTCCTGTTGATAGGAACGGAGACGATCGGAACATCGGAGAGAATGTTGGATGAATCTCTCCAGACCCATAGTATCATCTAATGTGGCCAGCTGGATTCGGAGAGTGGGTTCCAAGCCGAGCCGGTACGTGGTCAACAACGATCTCTCATTCCATCCACTTGCAGCTGCTAGAGTGCGAAACCGGAGAGCATATTCCTGTGTAGATAGAGTACCTTGCTTTAGATGATACAGCTGCTCTCCAGCGGCTACTTCCCCATCAGAACGTCCAAACACCTCTTTGAAATACTCCGTGAAGGTAGTGATGGAATTCATGACCGGCCCGGCTTGGTTCCAGATCGTCTCAGCCCATTTAAGTGCAGGCCCAGAGAGTAGTGATACGATGTAGGCGATCTTTGACTTATCTGTGGGATATAGAGAAGGTTGCATTTCGAATATGAGGGAACATTGTAACAGAAAACCATTGCACTCCCCCGCTCCGCCTGAGTAGGGCGCTGGTCGGGCCATGGGACTGGAAGGAAGGGCCGAAGAAGAAACTGTGGAGGCGGAAGTGCTCGGTGCTGGTGGCGCGTTGGAAAGTGGAGCTGGTGGCTGTAGAATCCGCTTCAACTGGTCCACCAGCTCTTGAAAGTGATCGGGGGTGCTCATGTTGTCGTCGTTATGGGTCCGGGCTTCTGTTATGAAGCGGACAGGAGACAGAGGTAAGGAAACGTTAGGGTGTTTATTAAATGACAACAAGGAGCACATGAAGGATAGCCAGGAGGATCAGGAATGATGTTGGGGTCTTTTCCTCCGTGGCTGGGTAACAGGAATACACGAGGATGGACAGCACACACCAGATACAGCTGACAGAGGATGACACAGACTTGGAAGGACTGGAAGACAGGACGATTCGGGTGGACCAGGAAGACTAGGAGGAATACAAAGAGAACAGGTAAGTAAAGCGTTTGTTTTAGCTGAGGATGACTACGCTGAGTGGTCGCTCAGTTGTCCGCTTTCGTCGAGACGAGCCCGGACAATGAGCGACTGGAGTGCTGTGCTTTTATCTGGTGCTCGTGAATGTGATGCAGCTGTGTGCTCATTAGAAGTCAGGTGATGGTGATCTTCGTGAGTGGGGATCGTGAGAGCCTGACCAATCCGTGACAGCAGCGCAGTGAGCGCACGTCGTGTGTGATTTTGCGGCCGTGAATACATAATTACATGAAGACAGAAATGACATTTTTGGGTGAATTGTACCTTGTAAACACAGTATGTGACTCTTTCAACACCATTAGGAGGTATGCATGTCGCTGAGCAAAGTATGTAAAACAATGTGAAGACTTCGGTTGTGTTTGACCCAGTATGCGTGTCAAGAAGCGGACGAGTCTAAAGCAATGACGGTAAAACCGAAATGTTGCCAGACGTCCGACTTTGAGAGGATGGGCCATAGTGTATTTCAACTCCATTCATCTTGACCTGGCAACGTTACTGCTGCTAGTTCAAGCAATCTGAACTTACATGTGACAGCAGTTCACTAATAAGAGAAAACGGACGTCATATGGTAATAAAATCGTCATAACGCCACGATGGATATTGTGACATTTTTGCATCGCAATAAATCGTACCACGATAAATCGTTACACCCCTACTGTCAATAAATTACATTTTGCACATAAGTGCTCTGCCATATTCTTAGTGACCTGTATTCCATCACGCCTCGTCACACTCTCCCTTGTGTGGTTTTAAACCTTTTTTTTTTTAAATCCTGTTGAGCACAAAAGAAGATATTTAAAATAAAAATTAAAAAAACGCTGGCTTTCTTTACGTTCCGGAAGAAAGGAAATGTTTAAAACCACATGACGGAGAGTAAATAGTAAGGTCATTTTAATTTTTGGGTGAAACATCCATTTCATGCTTGTTGCTTTGTGCCTTTGTACTAAAGTTCACTCTTTTTTTGTTGTTTTTTTAAGAGCTGATGGTGCTGAAAGAAGAGACTCATCAACTGAATGAAATGGAAGAGAAACAGTTAGAGAAAAACCAAGAAATAACAACTGATGAAAAACCCACACTGACTAAAAAGACTTCATCACGCGGAAGACCTCGGAAATCCAAATCTGCGTGTAATTTTACTTGTCGTCAATGTGGAAACCGTTTCAGTCAAAAAAACAACCTTCAAGTCCACATGAGAGTTCACACTGGAGAGAAGCCCTACACATGCCAACAGTGTGGACAATGCTTCTGTACTAGTGGAAACTTGGTAGTGCACATGAGAATTCACACTGGGGAGAAGCCGTACTCTTGCCCTCAGTGTGGAAAGAGTTTTAAGCAAAATGGCAACCTTAAAGTCCACATGAGAACTCACACTGGAGAAAGCCCGTACACATGCCAACAGTGTGGACAACGCTTCTATACTACAGGAAACTTTGCACAGCACATGAGAATTCACACTGGAGTGAGGCTGTACACATGCGAACAGTGTGGAAAAAGCTTCTATCATGCAGGAAACTTGGCAGTGCACATGAGAATTCACACTGGGGAGAAGCCTTACTCTTGCCTTCAGTGTGGAAAGAGTTTCAAGCAAAATAGCAACCTTGAAGTCCACATGAGAACTCACAATGGAGGCAGAATGTTTACTTGCACACAGTGTGGGAAAAGTTTTGCTCAAAAGCAAGACCTTGAGATCCACAATAGGATTCATACAGGAGAGAAACCTTACACATGCACAGAGTGTGGTAAAAGTTTCAGATGTAAAACACACTCAAATACCACACGATAACTCACACCGGAGAGAAGCCGTTTGCATGTTCTCAGTGTGGAAAGAGCTTCACAACTAAAGCTAGCCTCATGAACCACATGAATGGTCATACTGGAACCATAGTGTTCACATGTGATGAGTGTGGAAAGACTCTCACACGCAAAGACTCCATTAGGAAACACATGAAGTCTCACTCAGGAGAGGATCGTTTTAGATGCAGTGAGTGTGGAAAGGGCTTTAAATGTAAAAGAAGCCTCAGCACTCACATGAAGGTTCACAATGGAGAGCAGAGTCCTTAACACTGAGACCTTGTCCAGCGGAGCTTAGGGCTCTCTCCCAGGACAGCATGCCAAACAAGTGTGTACTCTTGAATACATATCAAGTTACTGAAAATGAAACCCTTTGAACACCTGAAGATTTAAACTCAATAACTGAAGAGGGGTGAAGATGTTTTTTGTAGTGTAGATCAGGGGTCACAGCCCAGTACCAGGTTGTAAGAGTTTTAACTTTATAATGAACCGATAACCATATTTTTGCACATTGCACACTTCCATGAAAAGGTCGGCACTGAAAAGAAAATTAGAAAGATTAGGGAGGAGAAACTGTCCTACACCCTTAGATTGTGTTTTTGATAATTCACATCATTTGATTGTCACTCGCATGAACAAACACTGATTTGCCTCCAGTTTTGGGCTTTTGTCCGCAATTTCACAAAACTTGTTGGCGAATGAAAGTTTGCCTAAACTCGTGCAGTGTGAACTCGCCATAATGACAGTGAGCGACTGATGCAGACTCCATAAAGCCCTGTTCAGACTACACAATGTCATTTGCCATTACGACAGATCAGATTTGTGTCAGATTATGAGATTTTGACTTGATCAAATCTTGATGTGTTGTGGGTAACAAATAAAGACTTTGGTTTCAAAACACTACAAATTCATTTGATGGACTAATTTGAGAAAAGAAACAAGTTTTCTATAGGAAGACAATTAAACTTTCTGTAGATAACTGGTTGCCTTTAAAGATACGCTTATGTGAAAACTCCCACATTACAACAAATAAGTTGGTGTATGGGGAAACCCAGTGTCGCTATTGTGAATGAGAACATGAGTGATTTTTTTAGCTTACATGCTAATTCCATCATGATTTAAGAGTAATAAGTTGTTTAATTCTTAACATTCTGATGGTTCTTAAAAAAAAAAAAAGATTTTTAAATCTAGATTAATCTCACACTAATCTTGGAATTAATCTAGATTAAAATAGCTCTTTTGAATTCTGCAGAAGGCATTCAGAATATGTTTGCTACCCAAATAATAAGTCTTTGAGAACGGGTTTCTCAAGCCAGGTTGCGCATTGGACCAGGGGCTCATCTCCTGTTTCCAAAATGCATCACAAACTGCTTGAGAAACTGATCTACTATGATAATTGATGATGAAAAAAATAAATGATGTTGAGTAAGATACTTGTGTTTACTAACTATTTATTCAGTTAAACATGAATTTTTAACTGTAGGGTTACATAAGCTCCAAACAGCGATTTTTGTTTACTTTAATCTGACTAAAGTCATAACTGAACTGAACAGAAATGGAACTAAGACATGTGGAGTATGCATATATTAGTGGCATTACTGAAGTAAACACTGCAATCAAACTACTACCTTCATGTAGACTTTTCGGCATATTTTCCGATCCACACATGCGGCTGTCAGTAAAGGACCGCACACACACACACCGCTAAATGCAGAAGTTTTTTTCTTTCCATTTGGCTAGCGTTATTAAATTCCATAACACTCTCACCAGTCCTTCCTCCCTGTTTGCGTCCCAGTGTGTCACAGGGGCATGAATGAAATGTTCATGAGTGAATGTGGAACTGCAGTTAAAGTCACCCAAAATTACAGGAAACTTAAATAAAAGCACTTCACGTAAACAACTTCATTATATTGTTGTGCATACATTTATACATGTGACAGAATTTGAGAATCGTATGAATTAGAAAGAAAAGTGATGGCGTGGTGTTCCCCTTCATAAGTGTGGAGTCGGAGAAGGTAAATATGGCGATCCGTTCACAAAGTTTTTATTTGATGTCTCTTCTTTTTATTTTCTCTGCTTAATCAGCCACAATATTATTGTCTATTAAGGCTAGATTACAGATGTCCATGTAGACATAGTCAGTAGTGTCTTCGAAGTATGTGAAAGATCCAGAAGGGCATCCTGCTGATTTGATTTAGAAGGGCACTTTTTTTCTCAGACGGCTCACTGGTCAGGTATACATCCACGCTAAAATATCAAGGTGAAAGTCATCATAGCTTGCGTAGAATAGACCCAGCTCCCAACCCAACTTTGAAAATAGATTAATGGCAATATTTTTTTTAAGAGTCTCATAACGGGCCACCACTTACATATAGATATATATATAATTTGTAAAGTATTTTCATATATCTGTGATGATAGGTTAACAACTGCATGAGGAATAAAGGTGTTCAATTACTCGCTGCGTGAGAATGACCCGAAACTCTGAGCGATGGCCAAGATCCAGCTGCTGCAGGACAGTCTGACTCCAGGACACATGCGGGGCTTTGCACTTGGTACAGATGAGGGTTTCTGTAACCATGTTGTACATCCTGTCGATGTCCAGAACCTGCCGTGCCCTTTTGTAAAGACCTCCACCTGTCAGCTGATGCTGTCCACATGCAGGATTAGGGCAAAGGACTTTGACCCTCCACAGCTTGTATGGCATCCACAGCAAAAGTGACAGAAAAATCTGGCTGGAGCTGGAGCCTGATTGTATGTAAGTGCAGGCTGTGGAGTGTAATACCAGACTTGGAGGTTGTTACGAAGCTCTGGCTTTCCTTTGGACCCCATTTTAAAAGCCTGCTGGCAATCCTCTTGTGGTCCTCTGGTGGCAAGGTTTCAGCCCAAAGGCGAGGAAGTGGAACAGCGGATGGAGATTGCAGCAATGACCCAGAAGGTGCAGTCTGCAAAGGAAAATAGAAGAATTCTGATTATTAATAGCATCCTGTACATATATTCATTTATTGTAAATCTCTGTTCATAGCTAATACAACCTGTATATAATGTTCATAGTACATCCATCTGTAAATATCACCATAGTTTTTCTATAAACTGCACTTTAGAACTTATACCTATATCCTGCACTTGCTGCTATTGCACTGCTAGTTAGACCTAAACTGCATTTCGTTGCCTTGTACTTGTGTAATTGTGTAACTTGTACATGTGTAATGACAATAAAGTTTAATCTAATCTAAAACAGATAAAACATTTAGTCTGGTAATGTAAATGCACCTTACATATTTGAGTGAGTAGACTTCACATGATGTTATCTTGATTATAATCTAAATACCTTTGATTTTAAGTGATTATTATGTATTTCAATTCCAAAAAACATTAATATAATTTTACCAATAAACATTTCCCCTAAAGACACATAAGTATTTTCCAATATAGTTATTTCTCTTTTTTCTTTCTACTTCTTTTCCATCCACATTTTTTTCTTTTACTACTGTGAAGATAAAATATCAACAGCAGAAGGATTAATTTTTGTCATTCTTTGCTTTATTTTTTCCTCTTTATTTTGTTATACATATATCATGCTTAGTTAATTAACATCAAGTTGATTTAATTGACAGGTCTTAAAACCACTTTGTGTGAATTCAGCTGGGGCAGCAAATATGCAAACTAAATGACCTTTTTTGGACAGAAAAGATGAAATTACTTACTGAGACAATGCTGGACGGCTCTGTGGAGCTGGTCACTGCCGCAATGGATGTGAGGACGGGGGCAGAAACAGGTCCTGTGTCTGTACAACCAAGCAGTATAACAAAGTACATTTTGTAAAAATATATCTATAAGTAACATTAACTCAGAATTTTTTGCAACCATTACTTTATTTGAACATTAATGTTTTATAAAACATTGGAAATGAATGACTGCTGCTAAACTGTAAAATTTTGTCACAGAGCTTATATGCAGAACAAAAAGTTTATAGAATGGTCCTTTTTTTTAATATATATGATTTTATGCACTAAAAGAATATTACAGAAATGTTATATTGAGATTTAATGTAACTGTACTTAATAAAAAAATACAAATTTATGTAAAAATAATGCTTATACCAAATTCTCTTAGAAAACTATGTGGATTATGACAATACTTACAGCCGTGCTTGGTGTAGAAGCACTACACACTGCTGAACTGGGCTGGACGTCAACCTGTGATGGTCTTTTAGCCACACTAAGATTTGGCTTTGCTGCAGAAATGGTGGGATCCGGAAAATCTTGGTTTGGTGAACTCAAAAAGGGCAAGACAAAAAACATTTCATTAAAAACACTGTGTTCACAATGGCAAAATGTACACTACTGTTCAAACGTTTGGGATCTGCTCGATGTATTTTTTTAGGTTTTAATTATGTTTATGAAGGCTACATTTATTTGGTCAAATATACAGTAAAAACTGGAATAATGTGAATTAATAATATAGGTAAATTAAATAAATAAAGAATAATTTATGTTATTCTATCCTTGAAAACGTTTTTACTGTTTCCCCAAAATATAAAGGAATGTTTCATGAGCAGCACAGAAAATCAAATAAAATCTACCTTATGTATGAGCAAATCAAACACAATAGAATTCTTTTTATATATGATTAATATGAAGCTTTTATATTTTAACAATTCCATTTTTTTGAACATTAGTGTATATCACATTACATTTCAAGCAATGACAAACTATCTTTCTATATCTTTGTTGTACAATCAGTTTGTTTTCTCTACAGATTTCAGGTTCAAGCTGTTTTTTATCACCACCCTCTGCTACTTTTACAGGAAGAAATAAGATATAAGTTAGAATAGATTTAATTAGACAACAGGTTCATTGCAAATAAATGTGACACATTAGATTTTGATTAAAATGACAGTTTTCTGGATCATGGAGCAATATGCAAACAAATATTTTTTTACTACCAAAGGAATAAATTATTGCATTGTTATATACAGTATTACTGTACTATTATTACATCATGCATTTCAACAAAAACATATATTGTATATTACAACATCACACTATGTGTTATTTACAGTTGAAGCCTGAATTATTAGCCGCCTTGTTTTTTTTTTTTCTCTCCAATTTCTGTTTATCGGAGAGAAGATTTTTTAAATCACATTTCTAATCATAATAGTTTTAATAACTCATTTCTAATAACTGATTTCTTTTATCTTTGCCATGATGACAGTAAATAATATTTGACTAGATATTTTTCAAGACACTTCTATACAGCTTCAAGTGACATTTAAAGGCTTAACTTGGTTAATTGGGTTAACCAAACTGGATAGGGTAATTAGGCAAGTTATTGGATAATGATGGTTTGTTCTTTAGACTATCGAAACAAAAATGAGCTTAAAGGGGTTAATAATATTGACCTTGAAATATTTATTCAAAATAAAACAAATAAGACTTTCTTCAAAAGAAAAAATATTATATCAGACATACTGTGGTAGCAAAAAAAAATTTAAATATATATATATATATATATATATATATATATATATATATATATATATATATATATATATATATATATATATAATTTTTTTTTTAGAATTTTTTTTAGAATTTTTTTTAATTTAAATTAGTACTTTTTCTAAATAATACCTCTTACAGACTTGTTGTTTAGAAAAAGTACAAATTTTAGCTTCCACTTAAAATTAAAACAAAGTATTTACTGTTAGTATTTGTTATGTATTATTATATATCATTTTCTGAAGTGTATATGTTGAAATGTAGCTTGAAAACTGTAACCCTGACCATGACCTGACCATGTGATGGAATCCAGATCACAGAAACTCAAACCGACTAATCAGCAAGTGTCTGCTACCCCCCACTGTACAAAAGGTGTGGAAAAGAAGCAGGTCTCTAGCAACACCTCAACTTTTTTATTGCTTTTTGTTCTTTTCTCTCTTATGTTTTAACTTTGAACTGAACTTTGAACACTTGAAACACTAAACTATTCATTTCTTTAGATTTTTTTTTTAAATGTACCATTGACAATTGCGGAGAAATCTTTGATGCCACTGGTGGAGTAGACGGGGGCTGGGGCTGGGCCTCAGGTTGTCTCTTCTCCATCACCTCCTGAGCAGGTACAGAAGGGGCAGGTTGTTCCACCGTTTGTGCTGGAGCAGCAGAGGCAGTACTCTGCTTAAATTAATTAGAAAAATACATATAATCATGAAGAAGGAAAGCTATTCTAATAAATAATAATAAACACATATTGATTCATAAATGTACCTTTTGTGTGTGAAAACCACATATGCATTTCAGCACACCTCCAAGCAAGGTCCTCTGGCCACAAGACTGCAATGGGCATTTCTCAATCTGAAAAAAAAAAATCATGAAAAATGTAATAAATAATTTTATAACTAAAAAAGGAATTTTAACTCAATGACTCCCTTAATAAAGCACACAATAGCTATGTAAATTAATTTAAAACTAGAATGTGTGTAATATTTATCTAATATGTAATTTTAAAGTTTTTATCCAAAAAAGAAAAGAAAAACTATAAGAGTAACTGGACAAGAACATTTCAGGTCTTAAAACCACATGCTGTATACTGTACACTCATAATCCCTTCCCCACCTTTTCAAATCTCTCTCATAAATGGTCAAACTTTAGTAAATTATACAACGTGAATCTCAATATACATGCAATTTTAAATACATTAATATTTAAAAACAACTATGACGTGTTTTACATAAATACTGTACTGAAGCCTTACAAGTTACTCTGTTAAGCCAATTTCAACAAACACTTAACTGTTTACGTTATATCATGTAATTGAAATACCCACTTATCGCTCGGATTGGCTCTCATCTTCAACATTTGTGAAATATTGCCAGACAATCCTTTGGCAGCTGGCATTCAGGTCGCAGTCTCCCCTGGAGGTGTGGGTTCGAATCCCACTTCTGACAAACGTAACCTTTGGCTGTGCGCTCAGGCTCAAGACTTAAACTCTTTGGCACCATGTCCGAGTGAAAAAGTAACATTGACAAAGCACTGCATCAATCTCTTTGCACCACAGTTCACGCAGCGTAGCAGTGGCCCTGGCAGTGAAAACGTGACAGGAATGGGAGCATCTTGCCATCGTTGCTTAAGACTTAAGCATGTGTTCAAAACAATGGACGTGAGCTTTAAAGCAAGAGCACTAAAAGTGGATCAAAATAATTGTCTTGGAATGCCATGTAGTGGAATGTCCTGAGATGCCGTTCATTTTTAATTCAATGGGATTCGCAGGGCTTTTTGGCTAATCCTCTTACAACGTCAAGTCATGACATTTGACGGATCCACGTCAAACGTCAAGTGATAACGTGACAGGAATGGGAGCATCTTGCCATCATTGCTTCAGACTCAGGAGATGTTCTTCGAACGTCCCGCCGCATGCCCTCCAGAGGAGCTATAGCCTTTTTTGCCCCGGGAAGCATAAACGGCACGGAAGGTAATAAAGTACGCCGCCCGGTCACCTAAGTGCTCCCGTGTGCCAAAATGTACCACCTTGCCCCGTGTGAGGCTTGAACTCACAACCTTCAGATTATGAGACTGACACACTGCCTACTGCGCCAACGAGGTAGACTGCTGAAGCTGGGCAAGCTGTGAAACACCAGCTTCCATGTAATGGTGCTGCGATGTGGCTCCTAGGAGACAGCTCCAGCTAAGTGTGCATGTCAGGGTGGTCGAGCGGTCTAAGGCATTGCGTTCAGTTCGCAGTCTCCCCTGGAGGCGTGGGTTCGAATCCCACTTCTGACAAACCTAATATTTGGCTGTGCATTCAGGCTCAAGTATTTAACTCTCTGGCGCCATGTCCGAGTGATACAGTAACACTGACAAAGCGCCGCATCAATCTCTTTGCGTCACAGTTTACGAAGCGTAGCAGTGGCCCTGGCAACCTTAATGGGCACTGTAGACTGCAAGTTTTGAGGCATTTGCGCAACATCAAGGCATTGTCTACAGCAACTCGGAAAAGCATGTGAACAAAACAATGGACGTGGGCTTTAATGCAAGTGCATCGAAAGGGGATCAAAAGAATTGCCTTGGAATGCCATGTAGTGGAATGTCCTGAGATGCCGTTTATGTGTAAGGCAATGGGATTCGCAGGGCTTTTCGGCTAATTCTCTTACAACGTCAAGTCATGACATTTGACTCTTTGTGGGAAAGAGAAGAAAAAAGCTGTGTCAGTCAATCAACGTGTCTTTTTCAAGGTGCTGTTTTGAATGTGTGTTTCTGGATGCGGTGGTTCCTATCTCCGGATGATGGGCACGAGTATCGCATCACAGGTCTGGGGGTCCAGCATGTCGATGCAGTGCCCGCGGACAGCTCATGCTCTCACTGTGAAGACGTGGCTGTTGCACAACTGAGATCTCAGGCTCAAGTATTTAACCCTCTGGCGCCATGTCCGAGTGATACAGTAACACTGACCAAGTGCCGCATCAATCTCTGCGCCACAATTTACGCAGCGTAGCAGTGGCCCTGGCAGCGTTAATGGGCACTGTAGACTGCAAGGTTTGAGGCGTTTGCGCAACATCAAGGCATTGTCCACAGCAACTCGGAAAAGCATGTGTTCAAAACAATGGACGTGGGCTTTAAAAGCAAGTGCACCGAAACGGGATCAAAAGAATTGTCTTGGAATGCCATGTAGTGGAATGTCCTGAGATGCCGTTTATTTTTAAGGCAATGGGATTCGCAGGGCTTTTCGGCTAATTCTCTTACAATGTCAAGTCATGACATTTGACGGATCCACGTCAAACGGCTTTAAAGCAAGTGCACCAAAACGGGATAAAAAGAATTGTCTTGGAATGCCATGTAGTGGAATGTCCAGAGATGCTGTTCAATTTTAATTCAATGGGATTCGCAGGGCTTTTCGACTAATCCTCTTACAACATCAAGTCATTGCATTTGACGGATCCACGTCAAACGTCAATCAATAACGCGACAGGAATGGGAGCATCTTGCCATCATTGCTTCAGACTCAGGAGATGTTCTTGGAACGTCACGCCGCATGCCCTCCAAAGGAGCTGTATCCTTTTTTGCCCCCGGGAAGCATAAATGGCACGGAAGGTAATAAAGTATGCCGCCGGGTCACCTAAGTGCTCCTGTGTGCCTAAAGATACCACATCGCCCTGTGTGAGGCTCGAACTCACGACCTTCAGATTATGAGACTGACGCACTGCCTACTGCGCCAGACAAAGAGCCGCATCAATCTCTTTGCGTCACAGTTTTCGAAGCGTAGCAGTGACCCTGGCAACCTTAATGGGCAAGTTTTGAGGTTGCAAGTTTTGAGGCATTTGCGCAACATCAAGGCATTGTCTACAGCAACTCGGAAAAGCATGTGAACAAAACAATGGACGTAGGCTTTAATGCAAGTGCATCGAAAGGGCATCAAAAGAATTTCCTTGGAATGCCATGTAGTGGAATGTCCTGAGATGCTGTTTATTTTTAAGGCAATGGGATTCGCAGGGCTTTTCGGCTAATTCTCTTACAACGTCAAGTCATGACATTTGACTCTTTGTGGGAAAGAGAAGAAAAAAGCTGTGTCAGTCAATCAATGCATCTTTTTCAAGACGCTGTTCTGAATGTGCATTTCTTTTTTTTATTTATTAGAATATACAAAAGATACACAATTTGAGATAATGCAAATACAAAGAAAATGAAACAATAACAAAAATGCAAAAAAACAACAACAAAACAATCAAATACCGCCAAGTGCGTGTGTTTGTGTGTGTGTGTGTGTGTGTGTGTGTGCGCGTGTGTGCATGTAAAGGTAACATGGTAAACAGGTCAGAGTACATACAAAAGGAACAATAACAGTCACAAAATGAAGCAAGTAACTTATGTAAGGAGTGACAATAATGCTAGTGATATAATGATAGTAATAATGACAGTAAACAAGCAAGAAAGGACAACAGTAATAATCATTAACAACAACCACTACAATAATAAAAATAATAATAATAAAAATAAATTCCAAGTACTACACCAACTACTACTAATACTACAGAGAGTTTCTAATGCTACAACTATTACTACTGCTACTACAGCCACAACCACTACTACTCCTACAACGTGTACTACTACTGAACCTATTACAATGACTACTACCACTGATACTACTACTACTACATCTACTACTACAACTACAGCAACATGAATAATGACAATGGTAGAAATACTTGTAATAATGAAAATGAGGAGATAACAGGACAAGTCAGGACAGTACTAATAATAATGGTAACAAAAGTAATAATATTGATGATAATAGTGAGAAGGTGAGGGGGGGTTGAGATTTCAGGAAGAGAACAAATAATATTAACAATAATAATAAGTAGAAAAAGGAAAGAGAAGAAATAGAAGATTAGAAAATTAGAAAAGGAGAGAAGAAAAAAAAGAAAAGAAAGGAAAAGAAAGAGTAGAAGAAAAGGAAGTGGAAACAATTTGCAGCAGACAAGACAATGAGAATATTGAGAGAAGAGAAAAAAAACATTACTATAATAATGATAATATACGGATAGTAAAAACTCAAAGTAAAGAAATATTGAAAAGAAGAATTTAGGTAATGCTAGGATTAGTTATTAATAATAGTAATAATAATAATAGTAATAATAATAAAAAAAAAGAATGAAAGATTGAGAGGAGGAATGATAAATGTGATAACTATGATATACTAAAACCAATAATAATAATAATAATAATAATAATAAAACAACAACAGCTTTCACAATAATTTGAGGTGGTGGAAGGTATAAAATCAGCATTAAAGTGTGTACTGTTTGTCAGTTGCTTTGTGATGCATTAAAAAAGTATGACGTGTGGCATGGAGCAGTCCAGTGCAGTGCACAGGCTGCCATGCCCACGCCACACTTACCCTGTGAGTGTAGTATATGTAAGTATATGCAAGGAGTTTTTTCTTTTTTCCTTTTTCTTTCCTTTCTCTTTCTTCTTTCAATTAAATCA
Source organism: Danio aesculapii (assembly GCF_903798145.1). Classification (NCBI taxonomy): domain Eukaryota; kingdom Metazoa; phylum Chordata; class Actinopteri; order Cypriniformes; family Danionidae; genus Danio; species Danio aesculapii. Next base: position 16,003,460 of record NC_079438.1, read on the forward strand.
AATAATTATTATTATTGTTACATTTGAAGTTATATGGAACTTGGTTGTGGAAAAAAAGGAGAGGAAAAACTAAATAAACAAAAATAATAAAAAAAATAAATAAATAAAATAAAAAAATAAAATAGAAAAAAAAACATTTGATAGAAACAGAAAAGGAGAATGAATAGAACAAAAGGGGAAATAAAGAAGTATGTAAATAACGAATTATAATGTGGGGAAGTATTAATAAGATTAATATGCAAAACTTTTTGTTTTTTCATTTTAATTTATTTATTTTTAATTAGATTTGATATTAAAGACTTTTTTTTTTCTTACCTCTACCTGGCCCCCTCTCCCCCCTCCCCTCTTGTTTATGTACTGATGAAGGTGTTGTTGGGGAATGGCTTCAGGCAAAGAGAATCTTCTATGGAGATGAATTCTGTTAGTAAGGTTTTCCAGGATGAGATGTGAATGGTATTTCTTGATTTCCAGTTCATGAGGATAGTTTTCTTGGCAATAGTTAGCGCCACCAGAAGTAATTGACCATTTGTATTATTTATATCTATTGTGGATATGTCACCTAATATGCAGAGGGAAGGAGACAGTGGGATGTGATATTCCATTAAGTTGGAGAGTGAGTCAGTAACCTTTTCCCAAAATGTTTTAATTGAAGTGCAATGCCATAAGGCATGAAGATAGGTGTCTGTGGTGTTTTGTGTGCAATGTGAACATATTTCTGATGTGAAACCCATTTTAAATAATTTCTGCCCAGTTAGATGTGATCTGTGAAGTACTTTATACTGTATAAGTTGTAAATTAGCATTTTTAGTCATGGAAAATGTGTTTTTGCAAATTTGAGTCCAGAGTGCAGCATTGGGAGTAATGGATAAGTCTTTTTCCCATTTAGCAGTTGGTAGAACTAATGCATTGTCTGATTTTGATATAATTTTGTATATTTGGGAGAGCAATTTTTTGTAGTAAGATATATTAATAAACTCTGAGATTTGAGGGGGAAGGTCTAGATTGATTGATTGGTTAAGTAATTTTCATTTAATTGACGATTTGATTTGTAAATATTCCAAGAAACAATTACTCCCAATGCTGTATGTCTGGGCTATATGCGAAAATTGTGCCAGGTTATTATTATTAAAGATATGCTGAAGTTGTGTGATTCCCTTATCTGCCCATGTGCGGAAGTTGAGTGGTTTCTTGTTAGCTACGAAATCAGGGTTTTTCCAGATTGGGGTGTATTTAGATGGAGTGAGTGGGGAATTTGTGACCTGATAGAATTTCCACCAGGCTGTCAGAGTTGCTTCTATTGTCGGCATTTTAAAACAGTGATGTTTCTTGATTGTTTGACTGCGAAAAAATAATTCTGAAATGTTAATATCTTTGCAGATTGATTGTTCAATATCTTGCCAGGTGTATTCTGATGAGTTAGGTTTAATCCATTTGTGTATGTTTTGAAGCTGATTTGCCAAAAAAATAGTAGTAAAAATGTGGTGCTTCTAATCCTCCTTGTGATTTTGGTTTTTGTAGGGTTGTCAATTTAATTCTTGGGGTCTTGTTTTTCCAGTAAAATTTTGTGATAATTGAATCTAGAGTTTTGAACCAGGTACGAGTGGGCTGTGTTGGAATCATTGAAAATAAATAGTTTATCTTTGGGAGTATGGACATTTTGGTTACTGATATTCTGCCCACGATGGATAGTGGTAAGTTCATCCAGCGTTGAAGGTCGTCATCTTTTTTTTTTAAGTAACAGAGTATAGTTGAAACCAAACAACTCTGACAGCCTGGGGGAAACATTGATACCCAAATATGTGATGTAGTTGGTGCACAGAGGGATTGGGATGTTTAGGATGTCACATCCACACTATCGGAATGTACCGGAAGTATAGCAGATTTATTCCAGTTAATTGAGTATTCAGAAATACTTGAGAAAGTGTCAATAAGTTTTATTGTTTCTTGTAATGATGTTTGGGGATTTTGTAAGTATAATAATATGTCATCAGCGTAAAGACTTATTTTGTGGTTTATGCTTAATGTTTGAATTCCTTTGATGAGGTTGTTTTGACGGATAGCTGCTGCAAGTGGTTCGATGAATATGGTGAATAGGGAGGGAGAGACTGGGCATCCTTGTCTAGTTCCCCGGTGTAGAGTGAAGCTGCGTGATGTTAGTCCATTAGTAATGACGGTAGCTGATGGTGATGTGTAGAGAGTTTTAATCCAGTTGATAAATGACTCCCCAAAACCAAACCTCTCTAATGTGGAAAACAGGATTTTCCAGTTTACTTTATCAAAAGCTTTTTCTGCATCAAGGGTGACTATGATAGATTTGTTTTTTGTTTATTGATGAGTGGTGTATTAGGTTAACGAGTCTGCGTGTATTATTTGATGAGTGTCTACCTTTAATGAAACCGGTTTGATCTGGATGAATTATGGATGGCATGATTTTTTCTATTCTATGGGAAAGTGCTTTAGCAATTATTTTAGTGTCTACATTGATTAATGAAATTGGACGATAGCTTGATGGTAATGTTGGGTCTTTATTGGGTTTGAGGAGGAGTACAATTGTGGCTGTGTTCATGGTATCTGGAAGTTTTGATTTTTGTTTTGATTCATTTAATAAACGAATGTAAAGTGGTGATAAAATAGACAAAAAGTGTTTATAGAACTCAGCAGGGAAACCATCAGGACCTGGTGATTTATTATTGGGCATAAGTTTAAGTGCATTAAAAATTTCTTGATCTGATAAAGGGGATTTAAGAGTATTTATTTGCTGTTCATTTAGTTGAGGTAAGTTGATATTGCTAAGAAATGAATTTATGTCATTCTAGGATGGGTCTTTTTCAGTGGAATATAAGTTGCTGTAAAACTTTTGAAAGATCTGATTTATTTCTTCTGGTGAGTTGGTGGGTTTTCCTGCTGAGTCCCTAATTACTGATATTGTTGTTTTTTATTTATTGTGTTTGATTTGATTAGCCAGATATTTACCAGATTTGTTACTATGATGGAAGTGTTCTTGTCGTAGTCTGTGAATAAGGAATTGAGTGTGTGCATTAAGTAGTTTATTTAATTGTGATTTACATTTTCTCAGTATATCTTGTGTTTCTTCTGTTGGATTATTTATGTTAACGTCTTCTAGTTCTTTAATTTTCTGTTCCAGTTCAGCTTGTTGTTCTTTTGTAAACCGAATATGAAATTATTTTTCCTCTTATTACTGCCTTTCCTGTTTCCCACAGAAGAGATGGAGATATTTCAGGGGAGTCATTCATCTCTAGAAAGCATGCCCACTCTCTCTTAAAATAGCTGTCAAAATCATGGTCTTGGAGAAGAGAAGTATTAAATCGCCATCTAGAAATGGGTTTATGTGCGGTGGTTATATTTAGTTTTAATGTTACTGGAGCGTGATCACTAATGATTATTGGGTGGATCTTTGTTTCAGAAATATTTGATATAATTGAATTACTGGTGAGAAAGAAGTCAATGCGGGAGTACAAATGATGAACTGGTGAATAAAATGAGAATGCTTTGATGTCCGAATGCTGGAGGCGCCAACCATCACCAAGACCAAGATCACTCATGAACTGTTTTATAGTATCTGCAGATTTCCAGGTGCGTTTATTGCCGATGTTGTTAAATCTGTCTGTAATTGGATCTAAAACTGTTGAAATCACCTGCTATTATGATGGGGCAGTTAGAAAGATTTGAAATGGAGGAAAAATTTTTTTGAAAAAAGGTGGTTCGTCTGTGTTGGGGCCATATAAGTTGCTCCTATTGTGAGTGAATTATTGTTAATTGAAATGTTAATGATAATGAAACGTCCCTCTGGGTCCGTAACTGTAGTATTATGAACAAATGATTTTTTTTATTTATTAGGATACACACTCCTCTCTGTTTTGAGTTGTAGTGGGAAGAATATAGATAGTACTGCTATGATTTAATTTTGTTTTGATCGGATTCTGATAAGTGAGTTTCTTGTAAAAGACAAATATCTGCTTGTAATTTACTTAAATGATTAAAAACTTTGATCCTCTTTGCCTGGGAGCCGAGTCCACGGACGTTCCACGATAGAAATGTGATTGGTGACATATTTTAAAGAAGTACAAAATAAGTAAGTAAAAAATAGCAATGTATGTTTATATATGAGTCTCTTGTTACTGCATATGCATAACTGTTACTGTATGTATTTGAAAAAGTGTGGAGTTGTACCTGTGTGTGTGTGTGTATGACAATGCAATGTTAATTTTAAGTGATAGACAAACAATTTAAACATGGAGTTGACAAGATGTACACGGAACAATGAGCAAACAGAAAAGACAATAAGTACCAACATTAAGTTTAAATTGGGAGGGGGATGAGACCTAGGTGCAATAACAAAACCATAACTCGGTCATATGAGGGAGATGAATAGAGAGATTGGATGAAATTACGGGAGTGATGCGTTCAGAAAAGCCAGGGGGTAATGTCCTTATCACGGTATAACTGTCCATCTATGTATAGTTTGTCCACTGTAATGATTGCTCGTTTTCCTTCGTTCATTTTCTGTTTTCTGATTGGGAAGAGTTGTTTTCGATGTTCGATGAATGACCTTTGGATATTGTTCGTTGAGACCGTAAGCTGTACCTTTAATTTGTCTCCCTTGTTTTTGAACCAGTTCTTTGTGTTTGTAGTGTTCGAATTTTGCAATGATTGGACACGGTCGGTTGTTGTTTTGTTGGGAACGGATGCGGTGGACACGATGAATGTGATGTCTTGTACAGTTTCAGCTGGCAGTTTGAGTTGTTTAATTTTTCGGGGTCGTCTGGAGTTTGGTCCGGGATACCTGTGAAAACTAGATTGTCTCTCATACTGCGTGTTTGTAAGTCCAATACGTTTTCTTTCATTGATTTATTTTCTGTGATAACGGAGGTGAGCTGAGTGAAAAGTGCGTGAACTGAGTCCTTTAAAAAGTTGTTTTCTTTAGTGAGAGTGTCTATCTGTTCTTGACTGAATTCTAAACTTTGACGGAGTTCTTGGAATTCCTTGAGAATGACTTCTATTAGTGTGATTCTTCTGTCGAGTCCGGAGAGTTTATTTTCAAATGAGCGTAATATTTCGCTTACCTTGGTACAACAGGATGGTGAGGAGGGTGTCGAGTTCATGTTAAATGGTGAATCGGCTCGTGGTCTCTTGGAGTTTGGAGCGGGATTACCGTTTTGTTTGTGATCTGGTGTGTCCAGATTGCAGCAGTATATGTTGTATTGTGTGTCGATGTATTCTTGAATTTGATCCAGGATGAAATAGAAAAAAAAATAAAGTATAGTCCAGTTGCACTGATGTAGTTCGATTTTGGATGGGTGAAACACACGGAGAAAAGTGGAAATAAAGGGAGAGAGAAAAAAAAGTCTTCAAAAGTTGTTTGCATTAGATTTATTTTTGACAGAGCAGCTGCAGCATACTTGCGTGGAGGCCCACAGCTAGGCTTGACGGCAAAATTCTGCCAGCCTTCCCTGGTGGTCTAGTGGTTAGGATTTGGCGCTCTCACCGCCATGGCCAGGGTTCGATTCCCGGTCAGGGAGCTTCCTTTTCACCTCTATTGTGAACTTTGAGCTCTAGCGACATAGATATGTTCGAACTGCACAGGCATGAAAGCAGCTCTGAGCGCAAAAGATCTCCTTAAAGCCGGAGTCGAACCAGCGACCTAAGGATTGCCAACATCCCACCTACAGTCCTCCGCTCTACCAACTGAGCTATCGAAGGCGCACGAGGGTTTTCCACAAGCCCACCCTCTTAGGGTTGCTGCAGTCTGACTGCTGGCCAAAAAGGGCAGAAGCAAAAACGCTCAAGCCTTCCTATACCAGGAGTCCGAGCCCGGGCCGCTGGGTGAAAACCAGGAATCCTGACCGCTAGACCATATGGGAGCTATCACTTGTGAGGGCCAGTCTTTGCACAAACTTCAGTTCTTTCTGATCTCATACACAGTCTCATGGTTTCCGTAAGCTAGAATCCCATAGTTTTTTTTATGCATGTTTTATCAGAGCACTTAGGTATTGCTGCAGCTCAGAGACTTACAAGTGAAAGAGATTACGCTGCAAGTTGGCTGGGTGACTTCAAAGTGGTAGGGACTTTTGCAACAAGTAGGCTGGGATTAAGGTTGGTGTAGCTGTAGTAGACGTTAATAAAAATCAGCAGTTGGGACAGCCTTTGAGGCGACCGCAGTGCACTGACTGACAGCAAAGCAAAAAGACCAAAGCGAGCCAGCCAGGAGTCACAAACATTAGTTCTTTCTGATCTCATACACAGTCTCATGGTTTCTGTAAGCTAGAATCTTCTGATCCATACTCATAAGCGTTATCCTTTGTGCCACTGGCACTCTGTTCAGCACCTTGTTAGCACATTGTTTGAAACAAGGACAAGGCTCTGTCAACCTGGAGTTCCGTCACCACACATTCTGCTTTGTTTTTATGGCAAGAGGTTGTGTGGATGGGATGCTCTTACAGGATTCCTGACAGTCCCTCCATAGAAGACCTGAGATCCAGGGTCGGAGACTCTCTCCTCTCCAAGAGGAGGTTAAAAGCCATAGTTTATTTTATGCACGTTTTATCAGAGCACTTAGCTATTGCTGCAGCTCAGAGACTTACAAGAGGAAGAGATTACGCTGCAAGTTGGCTGGGTGACTTCAAAGTGGTAGGGACTTTTGCAACAAGTAGGCTGGGTTTACGATTGGTGTAGCTGTAGTAGACGTTAATAAAAATTAGCAGTTGGGACAGCCTTTGAAACCAGGGGAGCACCCCACGGGCTCTGTGCTGGCGGCCCCAGAAACTCGATTCACTCCAGAGTGGAACTGAACAGCTCCAGCGGGGGGAAAGGCGACCGCAGTACACTGACTGACAGCAAAGCAAAAAGACCAAAGCGAGCCAGCCAGGAGTCGAACCTAGAATCTTCTGATCCGTAGTCAGACACGTTATCCATTGCGCCACTGGCCCTGTTACTGGCCTTAGTTAGTCATCGTTAGCTTGTTGCTTGTAATAAGGACACGGCTCTGTCAACATGGAATTCATTCAACACATGCTGTGCTTTGTTATTATGGCAAGTTGTGGTGTCGATAGGATGCTCTCACAGAGCATGGGACAGTCCCTCCCTAGAAGAACTGTGATCCATGGTCTGAGACTTTCTCTTCGCCAGGAGGAGGTTACAAGCATTAGATTTATTTTTGACAGAGCAGCTGCAGCATACTTGCGTGGAGGCCCACAGCTAGGCTTGAGGGCAAACTATTGCCAGCCTTCCCTGGTGGTCTAGTGGTTAGGATTCGGTGCTCTCACCGCCGCGGCCCGGGTTCGATTCCCGGTCAGGGAACTTCCTTTTCACCTCTATCGTGAACTTTGAGCTCTAGCGACATAGATATGTTCGAACTGCACAGGCATGAAAGCAGCTCTGAGCGCAAAAGATCTCCTTCGAGCCGGAGTCAAACCAGCGACCTAAGGATTGCCAACATCCCACCTACAGTCCTCCGCTCTACCAACTGAGCTATCGAAGGCGTACGAGGGTTTTCCACAAGCCCACCCTCTTAGGGTTGCTGCAGTCTGACTGCTGGCCAAAAAGGGCAGAAGCAAAAACGCTCAAGCCTTCCTATACCAGGAGTCCAAGCCGGGCCGCTGGGTGATAACCAGGAATCATGACCGCTAGACCATATGGGAGCTATCACTTGTGAGGGCCAGTCTTTGCACAAACTTCAATTCTTTCTGATCTCATACACAGTCTCAAGGTTTCCGTAAGCTAGAATCCCATAGTTTTTTTTATGCATGTTTTATCAGAGCACTTAGGTATTGCTGCAGCTCAGAGACTTACAAGTGAAAGAGATTACGCTGCAAGTTGGCTGGGTGACTTCAAAGTGGTAGGGACTTTTGCAACAAGTAGGCTGGGATTAAGGTTGGTGTAGCTGTAGTAGACGTTAATAAAAATCAGCAGTTGGGACAGCCTTTGAGGCGACCGCAGTGCACTGACTGACAGCAAAGCAAAAAGACCAAAGCGAGCCAGCCAGGAGTCACAAACATTAGTTCTTTCTGATCTCATACACAGTCTCATGGTTTCTGTAAGCTAGAATCTTCTGATCCATACTCATAAGCGTTATCCTTTGTGCCACTGGCACTCTGTTCAGCACCTTGTTAGCACATTGTTTGAAACAAGGACAAGGCTCTGTCAACCTGGAGTTCCGTCACCACACATTCTGCTTTGTTTTTATGGCAAGAGGTTGTGTGGATGGGATGCTCTTACAGGATTCCTGACAGTCCCTCCATAGAAGACCTGAGATCCAGGGTCGGAGACTCTCTCCTCTCCAAGAGGAGGTTAAAAGCCATAGTTTATTTTATGCACGTTTTATCAGAGCACTTAGCTATTGCTGCAGCTCAGAGACTTACAAGAGGAAGAGATTACGCTGCAAGTTGGCTGGGTGACTTCAAAGTGGTAGGGACTTTTGCAACAAGTAGGCTGGGTTTACGATTGGTGTAGCTGTAGTAGACGTTAATAAAAATTAGCAGTTGGGACAGCCTTTGAAACCAGGGGAGCACCCCACGGGCTCTGTGCTGGCGGCCCCAGAAACTCGATTCACTCCAGAGTGGAACTGAACAGCTCCAGCGGGGGGAAAGGCGACCGCAGTACACTGACTGACAGCAAAGCAAAAAGACCAAAGCGAGCCAGCCAGGAGTCGAACCTAGAATCTTCTGATCCGTAGTCAGACACGTTATCCATTGCGCCACTGGCCCTGTTACTGGCCTTAGTTAGTCATCGTTAGCTTGTTGCTTGTAATAAGGACACGGCTCTGTCAACATGGAATTCATTCAACACATGCTGTGCTTTGTTATTATGGCAAGTTGTGGTGTCGATAGGATGCTCTCACAGAGCATGGGACAGTCCCTCCCTAGAAGAACTGTGATCCATGGTCTGAGACTTTCTCTTCGCCAGGAGGAGGTTACAAGCATTAGATTTATTTTTGACAGAGCAGCTGCAGCATACTTGCGTGGAGGCCCACAGCTAGGCTTGAGGGCAAACTATTGCCAGCCTTCCCTGGTGGTCTAGTGGTTAGGATTCGGTGCTCTCACCGCCGCGGCCCGGGTTCGATTCCCGGTCAGGGAACTTCCTTTTCACCTCTATCGTGAACTTTGAGCTCTAGCGACATAGATATGTTCGAACTGCACAGGCATGAAAGCAGCTCTGAGCGCAAAAGATCTCCTTCGAGCCGGAGTCAAACCAGCGACCTAAGGATTGCCAACATCCCACCTACAGTCCTCCGCTCTACCAACTGAGCTATCGAAGGCGTACGAGGGTTTTCCACAAGCCCACCCTCTTAGGGTTGCTGCAGTCTGACTGCTGGCCAAAAAGGGCAGAAGCAAAAACGCTCAAGCCTTCCTATACCAGGAGTCCAAGCCGGGCCGCTGGGTGATAACCAGGAATCATGACCGCTAGACCATATGGGAGCTATCACTTGTGAGGGCCAGTCTTTGCACAAACTTCAATTCTTTCTGATCTCATACACAGTCTCAAGGTTTCCGTAAGCTAGAATCCCATAGTTTCTTTTATGTATGTTTTATCAGAGCACTTAGGTATTGCTGCAGCTCAGAGACTTACAAGTGGAAGAGATTACGCTGCAAGTTGGCTGGGTGACTGCACAGGCGCACGCACGCACACAGATCTCCCTCACACACACATTTCGGTAAATGCTGAATCTGCAGTAATAATCAGCAGCAGTGTAATTCACAGTGTTCAGCACATGACTGATGTGTTGATCTTTCTTACATATAATCTGCTGCGTTTTCCAGTGTTTTGTCAGTAAATAAAGAGCGGGATAATGAGCTGCTCTTGTGTGTCATTAAAGTTGAAATTTCATCTGTGTTTTCCGCTAAAGGAAGTGCTGAGAAACATGAAGAAACCTGTTGAAGAATTCACAGCACTTACACAACTTTCTTCCACTGAATACTTGATCCTGAAGCAGTAAACATGCACACTTATGAAGACACATCACTGGTGGACACAAACATCACTGTATATATCGAGTATACTCCGTGATATAAGCTGTAGAAAGTCTTTTATTGAGTCCAGCTTAATATGAGCTGCTGTGAATGATATTAGGAGCATCAGTGAGGGTTTGCTGCACTATTATTAATCAAACATAATCAATCCTGTCTGATTCCACATTCTCTGAGCTGTAAATATTGCAGTGTGTTTCCATGATCTCCAGATCTGTGTTTGTCTTATATGACATTATCTCTGCTTCTGCAGACACATAAAAACCCTTACTGTACTCCAATGTTATGATCAAATACAGTAGACCATAGGAACAGTTCATTTGAACTCATTCAGACTCTACATTCAGCAGCGAGTGCTTTGTGTTCATCAAAACATCGTCTGACAGGGTGAACATTCAGCAGTACGTCCGACAGTGGTTAACCTGATTCTCTGTCAGATCATGCTCTGGGTGACCAACAGTGGCTCTGTGAGCTGTTGGAGGGCAGTCAGTTTTCAGTTTCTGTCTTTGAGTCGGCTGCAGAATTACACTGCCATTAGGATTTAATGACTCCATATGTGTATTGAAAAAAAATGAGTCTTTCATTCCTGTTTGAATAATGGGCTGCTTCTCAATATCTTTCCTTGTTTTCAGCTCCTCCTCAGCCAAAAACACAAATACACATGAATGTGAATTTTAAGCATGAAGTTAATTCAGGAGATGAAGCGAGGACGCACAGATAAGAGTTGAGCAGCAGGTAAATGTGTTGGATCTAAACTCTGCAGGACTTTCCAGGAATTGAGTTTGCCAGCCCTGGCATAGATTATTCTGTATGTGTTTCAGGAAATTCACCAATGCTCAAAAGTACAGGACAGGACAACTGAGGAGGAGGTGCTGGTGTCAGCTTTACTGCATTCTGGAGTTTCCACTGGAGGAAGTAGTCATATAATCAGTGTTAATGCAGACCATAATCCTCTTTTAATCAGAATCTGATGATGATGAAGAACAGACCTTGAAGATCCAGTAAAGGTTTTGAACATGACGCAGCTTTCGAGAGATTATTGTGCTCCAGAGTAAACAAATACAAATGTGAGTATTTGGTTTGAAAACTTATCGTGGGGATGTTACATTGCATGGTTGTTTATTATATATTATTGGATGCTACATCTCTCTCTCTCTTCTTATTGTAGCCTTTTTGAACAGCTTAATCATTGTTGTGCTACTTTTACTACACACGTAACATCATGAACTATATAAATAACAAATATGAATAAACAATACTAATAACACAACTGGGGTTGAATTCATTCATTGTAGCTTGTGTTACTGAGATCGTAACAAGTACAATATATACCAAATTTGGAAAAGTGACCTGTTATATTACTGCAGTACAGAGGAAGACAGTTTTTCATATTTTTTTCCCTCATGTTTTAAACATGTTTTGACATGTTTTTCAGAAGTGCAAGAGTTTTCAGATCTGTTGTTCAACTCAACAGTTTAGCGGAGGAACAGAAAAATCTGCAGGCATTATTTGAGGTGAGAGTTTGCTTTTTCGGTACTTTATATCATCTATGAGTATCGTCTGATTATCCGTCGATCATCTCTTTGTGTTTCTGAGACTTTACTGCTGAGCTGAAGTCATTTTGAGGATTTCATACACCTCTTGATATCGTGATCAAACAGTGTGTGTTTCTAGACTAAATCACAGAAAGCTGCTCATTCTGATACTGAAATCTTTGTGATTTATAAGTGATCTGTGTGTTTATGAGCGATCTGTGTGTTTGAGTGATCTGTGTGTTTATTAGTGAGTCTGTGATTCTCAAACTGTTTCTTATCATATTGCTGTGAACTCTGAGACAGAAACTCACTCGACAGCTTCATTCTGATGTAATACTGTGTCTACATGATTCATTACAGACTCTTTCCTTAAATTGAGCAATTTTTCTACCTCAGACAGGAATGGTCATTTATTAAGCTCAGAGCAAATGTTGAACACAGAGTTACAGAAGATCTTAAATGCAGGAAACTCAAACTGCAATAATAGTGTTCATGAATACATTTAGTTTGTTTTTTGAGTGCACTCTAAAAAAAAATTCTGGAAAAAAACTGGAAAATGTACTGGCAGCTCATCACACAGATGTTTTACCGTAAATTAAAAACGGAAAACTTCCATTAATTGACAGTGTGTCCACATAAACAAACGCAAAAATATCAGTTTTTTGACGGTCAAACTTCTGTAAAATACAAAACATTTTATATAAACTTAAGGGTTTTCTATATTAAAAACGGTTATTTTCTGTGTTTTAATGGTAAAAAAATGGACAGATCAACAACTGTAAATTAACAGACAGCATATTTACTGACGAGGAAAATGCATAAAAAGGTAAAAAATCATTAGGTAAATGCTTGTTAGAATTACATTTACCCACTTACAGTTCATTTTGACCTTAATGGAAAAAAAAATTCTGTTCTTATTAACAACATCCAACATAATTCACTGTTGCACTTTCCATGGCCGGTTCAGTGAAGACAATAATCATTTAAAATAATGATAAAAAGGTAATAAAGCAGTCTTTTAACTAAAATATTGTGATATTCTTTTATTAACCATAGTTATCAGGGGAAAACAGAGGAAGAACTATGTCCTAGTGTCCTGTTTTACATTATTTATTCATTCATTTTCATTTTGGCTTTGTCCCTTTATTATTCTGGGGTCGCCACAGCAGAATGAACTGCCTACTTATCCAGCATATGTTTTACACAGCGGATGCTCTTCCAGTCGCAACCCATCACTGGGAAACATCCATACACTCTCACATTCACACACATACATTACGGGCAATTTAGACTTCCCAATTCACCTGTACCGCATGTCTTTGGACTTGTGGGGGAAAGCGGAGCACCCGGAGGAAACCCACGCAATATGGCGAGAACATGCAAACTCCAAACAGAAACGTCAACTGACCCTGTCGAGGCTCAAACCAGTGACCATCTTGTGTAAGGCGAATGTGCTACCCACTGCACCATCGTGCAGCCCTACATTATTTTTTATATAGTTTTATTTTTCTAAATACTATTAAACCTGTAAATTTCAGAGATCATGAATTTTCTCAAAAGAAAAGCAGAAAACAAACTAACAAATTCTCCTCTAAAATCAGGAAAATCATTTTCAAAAGTACATTGATTCATTTATTTTATGTTCGGCTTAGTCTCTTTATTAATCAGGGGTTGCTACCACAGAATAAACCGCCAACTTATCCAGTATATGTTTTACGCAGCGGATGCCCTTCTAGCTGCAACCCAGTACTGTGAAAAACCCATACACTCTTACATTCACACTCATACACTACGGGCACTTTAGCTTACTCAATTCCCCTAGAGCGCGTGTGTTTGGACTGTGGTGGAAACCGGAGCACCCAGAGGAAACCCACGAAATCCAGTTTGATCATTAAGATATGATGTGTAGTCAGAGTTTCGGGCAGGACAAGAAGTTTTGCTGGATTGAGCTGGTTTATAGGGTCTATGGAGCAGGTCATTGCCCCGAGAAAGGTTTGAAAACTTCTGACTATCTATCTATCTATCTATCTATCTATCTATCTATCTATCTATCTATCTATCTATTAGCAGTAGAAGCTTTTGCTCTGCTTTTAATCTTAGTGTTGAGAGTAACACATTACAGAAGTAAAGCAATCACTAATATATTAGTTTTTGTTGTATTGCAGAAATATAACAGATCACTTTTCCAAGTTTGGTAATATTGTACTCGGTACAATCTTAGTAACACACGTTGTGGGTCTGTGTGTTCTTTCTGTGTTGGGTGTGTGTGGCTGATGTTCTGTGTTTACCTTCAGCATATGTGCGGTCATGTGGTATTGTTGTCACTGGTGATTTCTCGTTGCTTAGCACCACTCAGCTGATTCATCAGCACACTACAGCTGCTGTGCATTACTTTACTTTGCTATCTAGTCTGCGCTTTTGTTTCACATTGTCAGTTCACTGTTGTTCATGTTTGTGTCTTGTCACATTGTCCTCGCTGAGTTCCGTTAGTGGCGAGTTCGCTTCCTGAAGCTGAGTTTCTTCTCTATATTGGAATTTCCTTGCATCCTGTCAACAGCTATTTCAGTTTCACAAACTATTTGTGCCTGCTACTGTATCAGGCTCTTGAGAATTAATAAACTCCCTGTTCACTTGCTATTGGGTTCAGTCGTGATTTGTGACACATCCCTACAGCTTCCTACACAGAGAGAAGGATCACAATAACAATGATAAAGCTGTTCTAAAAGATTACAATAAGCTGATTAAATAAGCTCTAAGTTTCACACAGTAGCGACCTCTGGTACTTTCAGCAACACTACAGTGAGGCAGGACAGAGCTTCTTCACTCTGACATCAGGCTCCAGGATGGCAGACATGCTGCTCAGCTTTTGAGCTGGTAGAGTAACGAGCAACAGGTGCAAATGATCATCTGACTCTCAGAAACAGCAAAATCTTCTGAGTGAAGCTGCGGTCACACTGGGCTTTTCCTCCCATAGACTTCCATTCATACGCACGCGAATGCGTCAGACCGGACACGCAAGGTCATCCGTCAAGTTTCGCAGGTTGCTGAGGTGCAAAGTTTAAGCTTGGTGAACTCTGACGTGTGAAATCGCATCATGTGACTGTAAGAGACCAATTGAAGATTAAAACGTGCTGTTTCTCAATTGCAAGAATGCAGAGAATGGACTTGCGTTCTTTTGAAGACCAGTCTTGCCAGGTCACTTCAGAAGAATGAACTCGAGAGACCACAAGAACAGAGAACGCGTCCTGTGAGAAATGAGATGCTGCATTCTTCCTGATGGTCACATGACCTTAACACATTTTTAATGGTAAATAATTTGAACATTTCAGCATTAATACAGCGATTAATTGTTTTTCTCCTTTTCCTCTCAAAAAACCATTGAGCAACGAAGCTAGAGTCACTGGGCAGACAGAAGCCCTGCCCATGACGCGAATCAGCGTCTGTTCTGAAGTGAATTTGACAGGCAAATGAAGCGAGTAACTCACAATGTTCACACGTCTATTTATGCGCGAATAGCACAATTTATCCGTGTGTTCTGCGTCTGGTGTGAACATAGCATTGGGAACCTTCAGTGCAGCAGAAATGTTTCTGTAACCTTGGCCAGATCTGTGCCTTGCCACAATTCAGTCTCTGAGCTCTTCAGACAGTTCCTTTGACCTCATAATTCTCATTGGCTCTGAGATGCATTGTGAACTGTAAGCTCTTATAAAGGTGTGTCGCTTTGATTAAGTCCAATCAGTGTAATCAAACACAGGGGAATGAGGAAACAATGAACTTAGATTCAATGATTAGATTAATGATTTTAGCAAATGGCTGCAATATATAACAAAGAGTGGGTCTGAATACTTTCCGTACTTTTCTCTTATGTCAGTCTTAGTACACCTTTAAAGGAGACTGAAGTTTCTCCTGCAGTTTATTCCTCTGGTGTGTTTGTGTCTTCAGTGTGAGATCAGGATCATGTGTGTCCAGCTTTGTGTCTCTGAAGAGTGACGTGTCAGTAGGTCCTCCACCAGACCTCAGAGAGAAAACATCATCTGCCCAAAGGTATTTTGTGTTTTACATTATTGATCACACATGGATTGTTTCAGGCATATTATTGTGAACCAACAATCCAGTAAAGAGAGTTATTCCTGAATGAATCAGTTGTGTGAATGAATTGAATGACTCGATAACTTTGGTAACACATTTACAGACACCTAGTGGCAGATTTAGTTTCTTATTTAACGTCATTATTAAAAAAAATAGATTATTCATGTCATCTTTTACTGTCATGCCTTTTCAAATATTATTTCTATGATTTGTGTAACATAAAACATGTTTTGAAGATGTTTATAACCCAACTGTTTTGTAAATATCTGTAAATACAGATGAAGCATTGGGGGAAAAATAGCTATTACAGCTTAATTTTGTGTAATAGTACATTGTAAATTAAACATTTATTTTCTGAAATACTTCTGTCTAAGGGTACTTTTCGAACAGTCTTTTAGATGCTGAACACAATAACAGTATTTTAGATGTTTAACACAATCATGACTTTTCTATGTGATTTCTCAGTTAAATTTAATATGTGACACAGCAGTGGTCCGATCGGACCAATCCATCCACGGTCTCGACTGTCTTCTTATTATGAGCAGCACTATACAGCACATGTATTATTTTCAGTGTTTCCTAGATATATCTGTATCTGTTTGCCTCTAAATGTATTGTTACAGTAGTTTTATCTGTTAACAGTGTTAAATATGAGTTAGCAGTTTCACAGACAATCTCCCGTGGATCTTCCATGTAGTAAAAACTCATTTTTTTATTCATATTTAAAATTGTAAACACACAAAGTGATTACTGAAAAAGATCCTGCTTCTGCAACACATTTCAATTGTAACTGTTATTTTTTATGTAATTAAAGATTTTAAGAATTAAAAAGTATTTGTCAAGTGAAGAATAATTGACTGCAGTTCATTGAATTATTCGAAAATAGTTCACACCTGTGATGCACGTAAAGTCGCCATTACACATTTAGTGTGTACTATTTTCGAATAATTCAACATACCAGAGTCGATTATTCTGCAATTTTTAATAGATGTCTGAACAATGATAGCCAGACCCAAAAAAAGGCTAAATTTAAGCTATCAGGGAAAATCTAAAAATCATCTAACTATAGTACAAAACTAGACTAGTCATCAAATACACAGATTAGACAGACTTCACATTGCTGCATATATGATGACTGGTCTAGTTTTGGGCTTTTGTTAAACATATATTAGACTTCTTTTAAATATAAATGTAATGATTAAAATATGTTTGCTACAATGCTTATGTTCCCACAACCAAAGCCACCATGTTGTATTCCAGACATTTCTCAGGTTTTTGTCCTCAAACTTCTCCTGTGTGTAAAACGAGTTTCTTACATATCCAAAGCTTTCTGTTGTGTTTTGATGTGATTTTTGACAGTAAAAATAACTGTAATCATTCAGTGTAGTGATATGGATATGTGCTCAAAATCTGCCAAATCTGCTTTAGCTGTGTGTTTATCTGAAAATAACAACGCCTTAGAAAGTTTATCAGCCAATCAAAATCAAGCGTTATACAAACTCATAATGTCTTTTTTCTTTATTGAGTAGTTTGGGGACGTACAACTGTATGTTAATGAATGTTTTATTTAAATATTGATCTTCTATTTTCTTCAATCGTAGAATCTTGAGAGCAAAATGATCAGATTTCTGAAGAATGAACTGGAAAACTTTAAGAAAATATTACAAGATTAACAGACAAGAGTTTGTAAAGGACTTTAATGAGCACAGAAGCAGCTCTTGATCTGACACTCTTCTTCCAAAGAAAGATGAAGCAAGATAAAGCTGCTGATACTCCTGAGGGTAAGAGACTCATGGCCATCTGTCAGACTGACACTTTCAAATATAGCTGGAAAAGTCAAGACTAAAACTCTCTGCCTCTTTGCTTCTGTGTTTAGATGAGCTGCTCTTCATTAATCAGCTTAAATATAGCCTGAAGAAGAAATATCAAAGTGTGTTTGAAGGTGTTGCTCAGCAAGGAGACTCCACACTTCTGAATAACATCTACACAGATCTCTATATCACTCAGGGTGGGAGTGAACAGGTCAACACTGAAAATGAGATAAGACAGATTGAAGCTGCTTCCAGACGTCATCAATTACTAGAGATACAGGTTGAATGCAAACATTTGTTTGAAGCTCCTAAACAAGACGAGCAGATCAGAACTGTCCTGACAAAAGGAGTTGCTGCCATCGGGAAATCAGTCTCTGTGCAAAAGTTTGTTCTGGATTGGGCTGAAGGAAAAGAAAATCAAGACATCAGCTTCATATT
Organism: Danio aesculapii; assembly: GCF_903798145.1. NCBI lineage: Eukaryota > Metazoa > Chordata > Actinopteri > Cypriniformes > Danionidae > Danio > Danio aesculapii. The sequence continues at coordinate 16,021,316 of NC_079438.1, forward strand.
TTCTCTTCCATTTAGAGAGATGAACTTAATGGAAAAGAAAAGACAAAGTTTAAAAGACCTCATAACTCAGTTTTTCCCAGAGACTAAAGGACTGAACCTTACAAGAAGCACACGATTCAAAGTCCTGTTCATCCTTGATGGATTGGATGAATGTCGTCTTCCTCTGAACTTTGCTGGTAATGAGACGTGTCGTGATGTATCTTCAGCAGTCTCTCTGGATGTTCTCCTGACGAACCTCATCAAGGGAAATCTGCTTCCTTCTGCACTCATCTGGATCACTAGCAGACCAGCAGCTGCCAGTAAGATTCCTGCTGACTGTATCGACCGGCTGACAGAGATACGAGGATTTAATGATGCCCAAAAGGAGGAGTACTTCAGAAAGAGACTCACAGATCAGAATCAGGCCAGAGAAATCATTGATCACATTAAACAGTCAAAGAGTCTCTTTATTATGTGCCACATCCCAGTCTTCTGCTGGATTTCAGCCACTGTTCTCCAGAATATTTTGAAGGAGAACAGAAATACTGAACTGAAACACAGGGCTAATGCTGAAACACTGCAGGAATCTCCCAAGACTCTGACACAGATGTACACACACTTTCTCCGCTTTCAGATTCAGCAGAGCAGAAGAAAGTATGATGGAGAAAACACACCAGATGTCTGCTGGGATCCAAACGTCATCCTTTCACTGGGGAAACTGGCCTTCCAGCAGCTGGAAAGAAACAATGTGATCTTCTATGAGAGCGATCTGAAAGACTGTGGCATTGACGTCTATAAGGCATCGGTGTACTCAGGCATGTGTACCCAGATCTTTAAGAAGGAGACAGGATTTGTTCTTCATACCATGCACTGCTTTCTTCACTTGAGCATTCAAGAGTTCATTGCAGCCCTTTACCAACATCTGTTTCTAGACAGAGACAAGACACAAGCAGAAAAAAGTAGACATGAGTCCATGATTGATTTGCTGAAGACTGCAGTAGACAAGGCTCTGGAAAGTGAGAATGGACATCTGGACCTTTACCTTCGCTTCCTTCTTGGTCTGTTACTCCAGTCCAATCGACAACTCTTACGAGGCCTGTTGACACAGCAGGATGACAGTGACCAAAGCAAAGAGGAAATAATTGCATACATCAAGCAGAAACTTGAAGGAAATCTGTCTCCAGAGAGATCCATCAATCTGTTCTACTGTCTGAATGAACTGAACGACCAAACTCTGCTGAAAGAGATTCAGTCTCACCTTAGTAGAGGAAGTCTATCATCTGCTCGCCTTTCACCTGCCCAGTGGTCTGCTCTGGTCTTTGTGTTGTTGACCTCAGAGGAGGAGCTGGAGGAGTTTGAGCTTCAGAAATTCCAGAGATCAGACGAGTGTCTCATCAGACTATCAGCAGTCATCAAATCCACCAAAAGAGCTCTGTAAGTCAAAGTGCTTCTTTCTTTCAAATGTAGAATTCCATCTATTAGCCCAATGACGAAACTAACAGCATGGTCGAAGGTTAAATGCATGTTAGCCTTTTCTAGTGCTTCTGAAAAGAATTTTGTTATTTATTAGAATTTATTTATATTTGTTTTTTAGCTTCGAATTTAATCTGACTCCAATTTTAAGTGATCGTAAACTTTAGCCTGTATTTCTATTTGTAAGAACGGATCACATTCATCATTTATGACTTAATTTAGAGTTTTGATTTATATCTGTTCCCATACTCTTCAGTTATATGTTCATTAGGGACCAAATGCCGCTCAGAGTTTCACGCCCCGGGTTTTGCATGTCTTCTCACGGACAGTATGTCGACACCACATGTAGGGTTAGCTAATACTTAGATAGTCTGGTTGCAAACTGCTCACATATCCTAAAATAGTAGTTGATTTAGCCACTTCCATACAACTTGCTAATTTCAGCGAGTAGATGATTAAAGATCTCCATGCTGTCATGCTAAAATGGCTCTGTACAGTCAAATGTGTCTTTAGAATCAAAAGTCTAATCATGTCAAATCATAAAGGTAGTGCAGACTCCACTAATCTACTGGATATAAAAGATTTCAGGAGAATTCAGAATGAATCAAAACTTAACATTTTATTTGTCAGGTAAAATTGTATTATGCCAATTACATAATAAAACAATCAGAAAGCCAATTCAGAGATGATACTGTGAAAATACAACATCCATTATTTAAGATAAATCAAAGAGTTAGAGATGTATACCTGACCAGAGAAGTAGGTAGTAACGAGTTACATTTACTTCATTACATTTACTTGAGTTAAATTCTTGGGTAACGTGTACTTTTAGAGTACATTTAAAAATGTGTGTATTTTTACTCTTACTCAAGTAAATTATTAGAGAAAAATCATTACTCTACACTACATTTGGCGGCGTTCCTCCGTTACTGATAATAAATATGATCCATATATCTTGTTTGCAAATATCACGGGGCGCCGCTGCATTGGAGAGGTTGTGTCACGAGAGGTTGCTATAGAGACGTGTCTCCCGCTTTTGCTTTGAGCGAGGGCTCCTGTTGGAATAATGGCTGAAGTCTAGGAAGACGTGTGAGTTTATACTGCTGTCCTGCCTTGTTGCAATCTGCGGCTCAGAGAAGGACGGTGACGCTGTCTGTGCAGTGAGTTTATCGGACCAGGTCACCTGGCCTCAAGTTCAGTCTTTGTTTTTACTCCAAGATATCAACAAGAATAGTTTCATAATGTGATGCATGCATCAAACTGACATCGCAACATATACATGAATGACAGCTCTGACCTGAAAAAAAAAAACACGTAGTGGTAAGTGGCAAACTTATCCATGTTTTTAGACCTTATTAATGGTAACTATGGGATAACTAAAAAAACTGCTGTTTAATAGAATAACTGATTAGCCCTCATTAGTCATTGAACCATTAAATATATAACATTTAAACATAATTCTTTTTACTTACAATTGCTTTAACAAAAATATATTATCAACACATTTCTATAGTTTTGATATCTCATTTATAACTGGTTTCTTTTATCTTTGCCATGATGGCAGTACATAATATTTGACTAGATATTTTTCAAGACACTAGATATTTCTTCACCTTAGAATGATAAGGTTCTATCTGACATTTTTGTCAAAACTAAGTTATTGACATATTCTTCATGAATTACAGCATATTTACATTATAGGATTTTTTAAATATACGTTGTTTAAATGACACATACAATTCGCTGTATGGAATGCAAAAACTTTGAAGCTCAACATCTCAAAATCATTCAGAACGCAGATAGAACCTTATAATTCTTAGGTGACGATTTTTCAAATTACATTTAAAGGCTTAACCAGGTTATTTCAACAAGTTAGGGTAATAAATGGTTTGTTCTGTAGACAATCAAAATAAATATTGCTTAAGGAGGCTAATAATTTTGACATTAAAATGGTTTTAAAAACATAAAAAATTTTACTGTGGGGTGGGGGGGGGGGGGGGGGGGGGGGGGGGGGGGCATGGGTAGGGTCAAAGTGATAGAGCTTTTTCAGTAGCAGCTCCAAGACTATGGAACGATCTTCCAATCTCCATAAGAACTTCTCCAACTCTTGAGTCTTTTTAGAGGTAACTGAAACACTTATTTTCTTCAGCTTTTACTCGTGTTGTGAGTTTATGTACTTTGGTTCCTTCTATGTTTACATGTATTATGTGTGTTTTATGTACAGCACTTTGATACCCATTGTGGTTGGTTGAAAGTGCTCTAGAAATAAACTGAGTTGAGTTGATCAGGATAAACAGCTGGAGCACAGAGCTATAGTGGAGCTGGTAAAACCCTCCATGATGATGTGTGCACACCTTTCTGGAGGTTTCAAACACCTCTAGACTGCCTGGATGTCCTTAAAGGGGTGGTCTAGAGCAGCAGTTCCCAACAGGGGGGTCGCGGCCCACAAGGGGGCCTCAGAGAGTTTTGTGGGGGGTCACGTCATATTTTAAAAAAAATCTTAGCAGTGGACAGTTAGGAGAATGATCATGCTGCTTTAGTTCATTTTATCCCCTAGCTCAGTGGTCCTCAACCACCGGTCCGTGGATCAATTGGTACCGGGCCACACAAGAAATCATTAATTATTTTCATTTTATTTATTATCTGAGCAAAATAAGTGCAAAATAAGTAAGAAACAGACGTCTATAAAAAGTTACTTTGCTAAGGGGAAAAGGCCAAGTGAAGGACCTGCGAACTGCCAAGGAATAGATCCGCAACCCACTTGTCAACAAATCAGGTGAATCCACCATGGCTGTGCAAGAAGATCAACTGATGGAGATTGCAAATGATGGCGGCCTTTTAGGGGGCGTTCGCATATCGCGTATTTCTAGAGTCTACACAAGTTTGTTGTTTCCAGTGGAGGTGCGCGACGTGATGCGCTCACACCAATGAACCCCAGCCCGCGAGCGCATTGCGAGTCACGTGACAAGAATTGATCGATCAGCTTCAGCTTATTTGGAATTTCGGTAAGACTAATTTATTCAGACAAACACAGAACACACAAACACTGCAGTGCAGTCCTTAGTACTTTTCTTCATAGATAAAACTTGTATCAGAGAGTGACAGCAATGTTTTGTCAAGTTTGTCATCCTCTGAGAAAACGGCTGATGCTTGCATAGCAACCCCCCACCCCCGCAGTAAAATTGTCAAGCATTGACCTCTCTACGGTGATAAAAAGGTTGAGGATCACTGCCCTAGCTGACCAAAAATGGACAAATTTGTAATCTGTCCTCCACAAAAAAGACAGTCTCACTGATTCGCCTCGCAGTAATCCTCACACTAATTGATAGAGCATAACAAATAACATGCAAGTAGTACATTGTAATAGACTATATTATTTTTTTCTCCATATAAACCAGTGTGAATACTGATATTTTTGTTATTGAATTTCAAATAGGGCCAATTTAAAGGCCAAAGGCTCACGTTTTTCGTTTTTATCCAGCACCTGTTTTACGCAGCGGATGCCCTTCCAGCTGCAACCCATCTCTGGGGAACATTAGGCTATAATTTGTGCATAAACATATCTAGATATAGTAATAAACATACCGTTTGTTTGAAAACAACATTTTTTGTCATCAATACTGCAAACTTATATGAGCGATTACATCATTAAATGTGAAGGGGGCCTTACAATATTTTTTGGGGAAAAAGGGGGTCTCAGGCAAAAAAAGGTTGGGAACCACTGGTCTAGAGTGTATTTTTAAGGCTTGGTTGTGTTGATAAGATGCAATACAATGTGTGCTCAAGCTTCACTTGTAGAAAATCAGCTTATTTTTTCATATTTTACTTTAATCATATATAGCTACTCCGCTAACACGAAGACAAATGTCATATTTCTTACTTCCTCTGAAAGGCCCACCCTCAAGAGGCTCTGATTAGTCTGCTAACATACTGTGCTGTGATTTGCGGATTGGCTCCACGTCACCAGGAAAAGTGTCACGGCTCTACAAGCATGCACTTTTGCGCTGTGTAAATACTATCAGTCAGAGTAGCTGTTAGCCGTATCGGTGTGAGCCTGAATCAGACAGAAAATGACACAGAGGACACAGCTGAACCTCACGCCTGCTCTCTAAAATATCATCTGACAAGTGTTTTTCACATATGTTCAGAATAAGCATGTGTGAGTAATATGAAACATTCTCATATCTTTGGCTAGTTTGTTATTTGAGATGCAGAATGCAGGGAAAGTGTCCCGATAGAGAGACACTGCAGCGCTGCTGAATATTGTGTGTGTATAGCTAAATTGTTAGCTGTGCCAAACAGCATTTTCCATTGTTTACATACTTGTTTACGCCCTGCTACAACATACCATAAGCGCTAAAAACTGTGTTTGATGTACTAGAAAACATTGAAACTGCTGTACTAAACACAACTGAAATGGTGGACATGGCTGGAAATGGCTGAGGAGCTGCAGGCAAGATTATAGGGCAGGCAGTCCTTATCACTGACATGGAGGAATCTTTAGAAACAAAAACACATGTTTCCTCCAAACAGCAAACAACAAAGAAATATATAAAATAAATAAATATATTCAGTTACATATGCATCTGTTTCACTTTATTTTGTAAAGTGCTTTGTGATGCAACTTGTAAAGATGCTACAGAAAATTATTGTTATTATTTTGTTTGTTAAATAATAATAAATAAAACAATTCTTGTCTTGCAGTGTTAGGTGTTTAATGAAGAGTTGGGCTATTGGAACATTTGAAGGAAGCCATTTAATTGTGTTTTATGGACATAAATATTATTTAAAGCTAAAATCACCAGATGTGCTCACTAATTACACCAGTCACTACAGTCATATGTGCTTCAGACTATTAAACACACCAGATGAACACATGCTTATTGTTTTTGTCCTCTACACAGGCTACAGTGTGGTAATCTCACTGTTCGGTGCTGTGAAAGTTTGTCTTCAGTTCTACAATCCTCAAACTGTGTCCTGAGAGAGCTGGACCTGAGTAACAATGACCTGCAGGATTCAGGAGTGAAGCTTCTCTCTGATGGACTGAAGAGTCAACACTGTAAACTGGAGACACTGAGGTAAATGATTCTCCACTCAACAATAACTACAGTCAGACAGTTTCATATTAGGGCTTTTCATGCTTGAACATGTTAACCCTGGGTGATACTAAACCCCAGATAACAGGAATTATGGTTGATCAGTAATTGTGTGTTACAATGTTTCACACTGCTCATACTATACCTATAGTTAACCCTCAGGGGTCTAAGGTGATTTTGGGGCCCCTGAGATGTTTTGACATGCCCTGACATTTGTGCAAACTATGCTACAATAATATGTGAGAAATATTGATGTACATTATTGTGTTTTTTTTTAGAACAAAAATATGCGTGGTTAGTATGTTTTAGAGAATTTTTTTTGCTGATTTAAGGTCCAAAGAACCACACTGAATGTGCCTGAATAATACTTTAGAATATTTACTTCACAATTAAGTGGAAATTATTCTGTTCTCTCATTTAAAGAAAACATTACAATGATTTACATTTTGTTACGTTTGTTTTGGCTCCTCTCAGCTCTATGCGTGAGTGACAATGGTCATGAATAATTCACACTTGAAGAGACAACAGACACTCCCCCACTCACCCATCAAGGGCATGGTACAGCAATGTCCATCTGCAACAGCTAGCCCAAACTAAATGCTTGTTGTATTGCTTGCTGTATGACCATGTAAACACTCTGGGTGAACAATATACAGTGCACAAATCTCGCTTTTAAATTCATATTTTTAATAAGAAGTAGTTTGTACTTATATATTAGATTAGCCAAATCTGGAGCTTATCTAACAAAATAACTTATGATAACGCTCCAAAACTAGTACTAGTATTTATGTTATTGAAAAATGTTAAATACAAATTTTAAAAAAAGGTAAAATCAAGAGAAGCAAAACAATGGAACAATTTTGTTTAAATTTTGTAGGGTTTTTTTGCAATATTTAGCTTGAATTTAAATATATTATTTTTCTATTTCTGAATATGTTTGGTGACTAAAATATTATTTTCATAAATATTTCTGTTTAATAAATCTGTTTTGTTTAAATGCACCAAAATACACTGCCTATATTGACTGAGAAATGGAGGAAAGTATTGATTTTCAAAACGGGCTGTACTCCATTATGCTGAGTACTGTATTTGCACTTATACAGCGTTAAGATATATGTTTAAAATGGTATAAAACGTGTCGCAAAACTATCTTGTGCATTAATTCAGCATTTAATAATCATTTCTGAACAAAATGACAAAAGCTTTAAACACAAGAATAAATAATACTTTAAACATGAAAAACAATTCCTTTAAATCTAAATCATATTTGAAGACCTTTTATAGAGATTTCCCCAAATAGTTGCAGTCTTAGTTCACTTATAGAAAACTTCACCAGGTTGTGACTATGTCTGTGGGTGTCAACATTTAAAATCACTTTCCGTGTGAAAGTGAACCGCAGCAAGAACAAAAATAAACATTGTAACAGTTTTAATCCCTGTTTCAGAACAAAACAGTCAATCTACAAGTGTGAAAGCAGCACGTTAAACGTTAAAGTGAAGCTGTTTTGTGTCCTGGTGAAGTTTTGACCTGTTCTGATATGTGCAATTTCAGTTTCTTGAAAACAGAAAAATCACATCACAAAGTTTCTGAAAATAATCCTGATTACTCGTTCATCTAAAACAAGATATTGTAAATATTGAATATTGATGTGTTTCTCACCTGACAGAATAAAAGTCCCCTAATGGTCCATCAGTGTGGATGTGACTGTCAGTCAGGTGATAAATACATGAAAACAGTGGGTTAGTGTTTGTTTGAGCTCATTTTGTTTTAGTTCACAACAGAAACAAATCTAAATTATGAAATCTATTGTGTTTTCTGCATGACTTCAAGATGATCTTCTGAGGTCAAGTGTGTCTTATTCCTCACAGCAGACTTTACAGCTAGATTTGATGTATTATGAACAATGTCTTTGCTCTGTACAGTTATAAAGATGATTTTTAGTCCTTGTTGAGTGTGTGAGTGTGTTTGCTGATCTCAGGGCTTGATCAATAAGGAGAGGTGATCAGGATGTGTGTGTTCATCACTGCTGTTGACATGAGTAGAAACAGCAGTCAGCATCTTCACAACACAAAGAGATGTGTGTGATTTGTCCAACTGTGTGATGTGAACTCTTGCTGTATTTGTAGATTGTCTGGCTGTATGGTGACAGAGGAAGGCTGTGGTTTTCTGTCTTCAGCTCTGACTTCAAACCCCTCACACCTGAGAGAGCTGGATCTGAGCTACAATCATCCAGGAGATTCAGGAGTCAAGCTGCTCTCTGAACAACTGGAGGATCCAAACTACACACTGGACAAACTCAAGTATGTGGAGCATCACTGGCCTTGTGCTTTTCCACTGAATGGCTTTAAAAAGACACTAGAAAGCTCTTTTCTGATCTTCAGTTTTCTGTGAGAGTTATGGGGTGAGGACAGATAGAACGTTTACATTTAGTCATTTAGCAGACGCTTTTATCCAAAGCGACTTATAAATGAGGACAAGGAAGCAATTTACACAACTATAAGAGCAGCAGTGTTTTTTTTGAGAGAGAGAGAGTACAGTTAGTGGTATAGCCAGAGAGGCAGTTACAGATTAGGAAGGAAAGTGGAGACTAAACAGTTGAGTTTTTAGTCGTTTCTTGAAGACAGCAAGTGACTCGGCTGTTCTGATGTAGTTAGGGAGTTCATTCCACCAACTGGGCAGATTGAATGCAAGAGTTCGGGAAAGTGATTTCTTCCCTCTTAGGGATGGAACCACGAGGTGACGTTCATTCACAGAATGCAAGTTTCTGGAGGGCACATAAATCTGCAGAAGTGAGAGCAGATAAGAAGGAGCAAAGCCAGAGGTCGCTTTGTAAGCAAACATCAGAGCTTTGAATTTGATGCGAGCAGCAACTGGCAGCCAGTGCAAACGGGTGAGTAGCGGAGTGACATGTGCTCTTTTGGGTTCATCAAAGAGGTTTGATAGAATTAGCTGGAAGTCCAGCTAGTAGAGAGTTGCAATAATCCAGTTTGGAGAGAACAAGAGCTTGAACAATAAGTTGAGCTGCATGTTCAGATATGAAGGGTCGGACCTTTCTGATGTTATAGAGTGCGAATCTGCAAGATCGAGCAGTTCTAGAAATGTGGTCAGAGAAGTTTAGTTGGTCATCAATCGTTACTCCAAGGCTTTTTACCATTTTGGATGCAGTGATGGTTGCTCCATCCATCTGTATTGAAAAGTTATGGTGAAGAGTCGGGTTGGCAGAAACTTCAAGCATTTCCGTTTTCGTGAGGTTAAGCTGAAGATGATGATCTTTCATCCAGAGTGAAATGTCTGACAGGCAGGCTGAGATGCGAGCTGGAACCGAGGGATCATCAGGGTGAAAAGAAAGGTATAGCTGGTATATCATCAGCATAGCAGGGGTAGGAAAATCCATGTTTCTGGATGACTGGTCCTAAAGATGTCATGTAGATGGAGAAGAGAAGTGGCCCAAGAACAGAGCCCTGAGGTACCCCAGTGTTTAGATGCTGTAGGTTGGACACCTCTCCCCTCCAAGACACCCTGAATGACCTGTCAGAGAGGTAAGATCTGAACCATTGAATAACAGTGCCTGCAACGCCCAGTGATGTCAAAAGCAGCTGATAAATCCAGCAAGATGAGGACAGATGATTTAGTCTGCTTTAGCCAGTCTGAGATCCTCCACGACCGAGACCAGGGCAGTCTCAGTTGAGTGGCCTTTCTTAAAGCCAGATTGCTTGTTGTCCATGAGGTTGTTTTGAGTAAGAAAGTCAAGGACTTAATTGAACACTACTTTCTCCAAAATCTTGGCCATGAATGGAAGCAGGGATACCGGTCGGTAGTTTTCAAATAGCGTTTGATCCAGGTTGGGTTTCTTTAGCAGTGGGGTTACCCTAGCCTGCTTAAATGAAGTAGGGAATAGACCAGAGTCAAGAGATGTGTTAATTATGTGAGTCAGTGTTGGTATGACTGCAGGAGAAATGGCTTGCAAGAGATGAGAAGGAATGGGATCAAGCGGACAGGTGGTTGCATGGCTAGATAGCACGAGATTGGACACCTCAGACTCAGAGAGCTGGGAAAAAGAGGTGAGTGTGTGTGGTGTTGGTGGTGTATCTTGCGTGTTTGTTGTAGGTGCCACAAATTGAGCACTGATTTTTGCAGTTTTGGTGCAAAACAATGTAGCAAAGTCATCAGTAGTGAGTGTGGAGGATGCGGGTGGAGGAGGAGGATAGAGGAGGGAGGAAATGTTTTAAAAAGTAAGCGAGGATTGGTGGCACTGTTGATTTTCTGACGAAAGTATGTCTGCTTTGCAGAAGTAACCTCAGCCAGAAGAGTTTAGTATGTTATGAGCTGTTCAGAATTTTTAGTTTTTCGCCAAATTCTCTCTGCAACCCGAAGTTTTGAGCGATGCTCACGGAGAACATCAGAGAGCCAGGGTGCAGGGCTGGCACGGGCTGGCCTAGATGTAAGAGGACATAGTCTGTCTAGACATGATGCTAGTGTGGAGCAAAGTGTATCAATGGCACTGTTCGTATCAAGTGCAGAGAGTTTGCAAGATGGAGGAAGAGAGTCTGAAACAATGGTGGATAGTCTATTGGGTGAGAGAGAGCGTAGGTTTCTGCGAAAGGCAACTAGAGTTGGAGTGTGTGGCGGCTCAGGAGTAATGTGGATGTTGAGAGACAGAAGGAAATGATCCGATGTTTGTAGTGGAGTTACTAGTGTTTGATCAGCGAAGCAATGTCGAGTGTAAATAAGGTCTAGTTGATTACCTGATTTGTGAGTAGCAGAAGTAGGTGCTCTTTTGAGGTCAAAAGAGGCAAGCAGAGTCTGGAAGTCAGCAGCTTGAGGTCTTTCAATGTGAATGTTGAAGTCACCTAGCACCAACAAGGCAGTGTCCATGGATACAGCTTGTAGAGAATTACAGTCATGTCTATGAAGAGCAAATTACTGAGTGTGAAATGAATCTCCTCTGTATATGTTGGAGTGTTTTGGCTCAGTTGTGACATTAAGCGGGACACACTGTACAGTTTCAGCATTTGAGCTGAGCAGAGAAACTTCTTCCTCCATTTGTGCTGAAGAATCCTCCAATATCAGGTCAGGAATAGGGTTAGAGATTGAACATGCATTCAGATTCTGAAATCAGACACTTGGATTAATGTTCAGACTCTTGTTCTAAAATCAACATCTGGATTCCTCTTCTCTGTGCACACATGTGTATTTTTCACTTGCTAATCTGTCAGGAACTGGCGAGCAGCTTTAATAATTTGAACATAGTTTAGAGATGGACTGCAACATGTGCTCAAAGGCTGCATGTGCTGAAGAACGATGGCAAAGCTAAGTGTGATCACTGTAATAAATGAATGTTGCAGCAGGGTGTCTCCATCAACATGAGCAGTATCTGCGCTCGCTTCACCAACAGCAGAGGAAAAGAACGCACTGTGTTAGATTCATTGTGCATCCTGGCTGGAACCAACAAGTGTTGTGTGTTTTAACTGAAGAGTTTGGAGCGTGTAGCTGAGCAGCTCAGTGCTAGCTTTAGCTTATTAGCTGAGGGGGAAACTAAACAGCTCATTCTCTCCATCTGTGCGTGTTTACAGTCTGGATCATGGAGGAGACACGAGGATTACAGCAGGACCACGCAAATGTAGGACTACACACACACACACACACACACACATACAGCTGTGGTTATTAATGTTTGTGTTCTTGTGTTCAGATGTCTGTTTCCTCACACTGGATCCAAACACATTATACACTGGTCTCATTCTGTCTGAAGAGAACAGAGAGGTGAAGAGTGTGGAAGAGAATCAGTCGTATCCTGATCATCCAGACAGATTTGATTATTATCGTCAGGTGTTGTGCAGAGAGAGTGTGTGTGGATGCTGTTACTGGGAGATTGACTGGAGTGGAGATGTTGGTGTGTGTATATCAGTGTCATATAAGAGCATCTGCAGGAAGGGACGAGGTGCTGAGTGTTGGTTTGGATATAATGCTCAGTCCTGGAGTTTGATCTGCTCTTCCTCCAGTTTCTCATTCTCACACAATCACACAGAGACTCATCTCCCAGTAGAGCCGCTCAGCAGGAGAATAGGAGTGTTTGTGGATCACAGTGCAGGAACTCTGATCTTCTACAACATCTATAGAGACACAATGAGGCTCATCCACTCAGTCCAGACCACATTCACTGAGCCGCTCTGGCCTGGGTTTTGGGTTGGTTCTGGATCATTAGTGAAACTGTGCTGAAGACTGAGGAGATATTTACCCAGAATCCTCTGCAGGATCAGTCAGCAGCAGTGAGATGGTGTGTGTGTGTCTATGTGTGAGTAAAAAAAAGATATCTGTTTGTGTGTGTGTGTGTGTGTGTGTATTGCTGTGTGTACATGTGCATGTGTAAGAGAGTCTGTATTTGTGTGTGTGCAGGTGCTTGTGTGTGTGTGTGTGTGAGTGTCTGTGTGTGCATGTGTTCACTGCTCTGTGTTTGAGTGTGTGTGTGTGCGTGCACGTGTGTGAGAGAGTCTGTGTGTGTGTTTGTGTGTGTGTGGTTTGGGGGGGGGGGGGTTCATTCTATGAAACGGGTGTCATTTGTGTCCGTAACATTTGATGAGCTGCATGAAGCACAAAAATGTCCTAAAATGTGTTTACAAAGATTAAAGTGATGAATTTAAGGGTTCTTGCTAGCATGATATATTAAAAAGTATCACTATTAAAGAGAAATATATATTTTTTTACACTTTTTCATGATTACATAACACATTTCACATGTTCGTGCTGACTAACATTGCATAGCACCTAAAATATCATCAGGGTTCGTACGGGTGCTGGAAATCCTGGAAAATGCTTGATTTTTAATATAGTGTTTTCAAGGTTAGAAAAAGTGCTTGGATTTTGGACAAAGTGCTTGAACCTGCTTGAAATTGAAATTGCACGACTTGAAATTACGACCGTTTTGGTCACATATGTGCCCGAAATTTCATCTATCTGAGCTTCACGCAGAATGCCTATTTGCACTTAAAAACGGCAAACGCAGCACTCAGGAACAGTTTTAAACAGTCGTCATGTCAACTTAATGCAGTAAACAAATCCCACAACGCCCGCCCCACTGCTCTTCTGATTGGCCCACTGCTTGCAATGAATGCGAATGGATTGGTTAATGTAAGCTGTCAATCAGTTCAGATGACAGAGAGATACTGCTGTGAAAATTTAAAGGTCTGGATCCAGTCATTGGTTACCCCCAACACTGTATCCCATTGGTGTCAAATTCAGTTGCTGGAGTTCCCATCCTACTTCAACACACAAGTGCTCTATGCACTGCATGTGTTGTTCATTCATTTAATAAAAGGTTTTCATATCTGCTGATTTGTTTATTGTGTTAGACATTTTCTGTTGTATATTTGTTTGCTGCCAAAACAATAAAATACATTTGTTTAAAGATTTGATATGCTTTCTAGTTGTAATAACAGTTACGAATACTGATTAATTTTAGTAAAACTAAACTATATATACCACTGATGTGTATGCAGTAGCTGTTATGCTGTGAGTATAGAACTACAGTACAGTAACTGTAAGCAGTTTTCAGTTAGAACCGTTTTGTTCTTCAATGCTCTGTAAAGTGTCATATTGCATTCCTGGAAATGGCACACCTCCGGTTTAACTCCATCACATAATGCTGTAGCGAAGGAGAAAGCAAAAAATCCACAAGTGCTGTATGACTGCTGCATTGAACATCGGGCTTTCTGATAACGAACTGGGTAAATGTGGGCAGATAAGCCAGGATAACTTTTGTTCTGTTTGCTTGAAGATATTTGTGTCCAGGCTATCATAGATGTAAATCTCGTTGGATCCACAGAAAAGACTGCCGTTATCCAGTGGTTGTCGTTTCCGTTCATTATTTGTACAAATGGTGTCTGTGACATCACACCCCCTCAATGAACACTTTGTTAGAGCAAACTGGACTGAAACCCATGTATGTGAGGAAACTTCTGAGCAATATAAAAGGAAGCTGCCTCCACTTCATCACTGCTGAGCCAAGTGTATGGGTGAAGAATGCTAAACAATTGTTCTTGTTTCCGCTGTACCTCTTTCACCAATTTCTTGGCTTTAATTACCTCCTTTGGTGAATAATGTCCCCTAATTGGTCCACGGGACTTTTGTCTTTGTGCTCTTTTTCGTTTTTGCCCTTTCTATGAGATAAACATAACAAATAGGCATACATTTTATTAATTATTGCACCTCGGTTGTCATCTCAACTCCTATTCACCTCTGAAAATTAAGTCTTCCCTTTTTATTTTAGAAATGTGTGATTACTGTTTTACAGCAGTAAATGAGATCTATCAAGTTAGATTTGGATAAATCTATGTTTAGCAGTTTGTTATTTAAGGAAGTACACAGTAAAGTACATTAAAATATTTTATTTTGGTATGTTCTAACTTCATTTTTGTATCTAAAAGAAGTATACATATTAAGTCAATTGTTAGCACACATACTTGTCTGTCTCGTATTTGCACATAAAATTAATAGTTTTAGCTTCAAAGCATCTTTGTCTTGACTTCCTGTCTCCGGGTCCTGTGCTGCCACTGATGTTGTCTGCTTTTGTGTAGGAGTGCTGATTATCTTTGGGACAGTGGACATCTACATTTTACAAAGAGAATAGAAATTACTTTTTTTTATATTTGAGAAATGCTGAACTGGTTACATAATGCATCCAATAAACTGGTTAAATCAGCTTGTTCCATCAAATCTCTGTCCATACTATCTCACAATCTTCTGAAATTGACATTATTACTGTGCAGCTGCTTTGACAAATTAATGAATTGATAAGGTTAACCATTACCTGAAAAGCATCTTTGTCTTGGCTGCCAGCTTTTTTTGTCAGATTGTGTCTGTTTCTGAATGGGACTGTTGTTTGTCTTTGAGGCTGTATATGCCTGCATTTTACAAAAAAAGATATTAGAAATTACAAATATCTTTAACGAATGCTGAACTGGTTTGTATTTAAATGTGCTTCATGTTACCATTGTGTTTTTGAAATTAAATGGCTTGATGATGGAGGTCATGCAGACCCCTCCTCTATTTTGCTTGTGCTGCCTCCACTTCTCCTTCAGGATACGGTGTTCCTATAATATTAAATACTAATTTGTGTAAAAGTGCCTATTTTCTAATATTTGTATAATTGTTATAGAATTCCAGAGAAGTTGAAGACAATATTCCCATTATTTACACAAAATATTTATGATAGTGTGGTTTCACAATAAAAAAAGTTACACACTAACATATTTTGAAGCATAACACTTAACAAGTTTACATGTTTAAATACAATATAATGTAGACTGTTTTACCTTTCTTTTTGTGATGCGTTGAGCATCACTATATTCCCTCAGAAGTGCAGTGTGTGTGTTTTTGTTGGTCATAATAAAGTCATCAAGTCTGGTCAGTCATATTCCTTTAAAATGTATTTTCTTCAAGTCTGTAGTAACTTACAAACACAAGGGAGAGACAACCAACCATAAATATAATCTACAAAATCCCACTGACTCCATAATTTCTTGTGTCTTGTATTCCTGTGTGCAGTGGCAGAGCTAGAATTTTTTCACAGTTGGTGGTCAGGAGGTTGCCATGCACACACACAAACAAAATGAAAGTGTTTAGTAAACCCAAATCAATTTCATTACCAACATATAATTCAACTGCTGTGGGATCCAATGAAAGGTGTAGGGTATGTTTGAACCTGATCTGCCTGTTTGTGCTTCTTTATAAATAAGTCTGATATCTCGCCCTTTCTTTTCATGTTTAATTGACCCTGTGTAAAAATATTACAATCTGGTAACATCTGATCCAGTTAGAGACACATTTATCTTAATTAAAAATATCCATTATCATACCTGCACATTAACATCAGCAACCGATCTAAAAAAAACATTTTTCTGAAGACAGTATATGAGCTGGCTATTCCATTTCAGATGAATTTAACTCACAAACAGCTAGCCTAACATTACTCCCCCATATTAGCAAAATTAAATATAATAACTTGCATACATGCAGGGCTAGACTGGGAAAAAAACGGTCCTGGTATATTGGACCAGAGCGCCCCACTACATGCAATCAAAATGCTACACATCTGTGCACATCCTTGAATATGTTTAGCAACTCCTATTCTATAAAAGCACAGGAGCCATATTTAAAAAAAAATTTTTATTATTATATTAAAATTATAATCCATATAGTTATTCGCTGCACAGGTATGATGTTCCATTCACTTTTTTTTTATTCTAACTTCTGAAATCTGAAAATATAAGCTTTCACTTGTAATACTGGAAAATAAATATTATAACCACTGATATTTACACAATTTTTAAATCACTCTCGCAACCCCTTGAAATTATTCTGCGACCCCCCCCCCCCCCTAGTTTGAGAACCGCTGTATTAATGAATACTTTTTACTTAAGTACATATTTCAGGCTGTACTTCTTTACTTTTACTTGAGTACTAAAGTGTAGTCAGTACTTCAACTTTTACCAGAGTCATTTTAAACACGAGTATCGGTACTTCCAGCCTGATCTCACGAGAAAATGTAAGTATTTTACGTTTTGACAGTTTAGTGTCTAAACCCAACCGTCATTGGAGGATGAGGAAATCGTACTAAATTGTATGAATTAGCCACAAAAAAAAGTTACGAATTGCCGTGAGATTGTGTTGGTACTTCTACTTGAGTAAAGGAGGCGTGTACATTAGAGATAGAAAATGCTTCAAAAGTTACCTGTTAAGACATTAACTTTGTGCACTGGAAGTGCTCCTTACTAGCCTCTGTATTGGGTGTATTTTCTCTTTTCAGACACTGAGTGACTGCCCATTTTCACTCCCCCTCCCAAAGTGACGTAATCGATTACCTATTAGGAAACAACAGATGTAAAGAACAGAAAAACTGTATTCAGGGTGATTCAAAAGGAATCCCACAATGTTAAAAATTGAGAACTCAGCTAAGCTCTTTCTGTCGTCGATTTAAGGAAGCTCTGAAGTTTCATTTGTTTACTTATTTGGTCACTAGTATCGCTGTTGTCATCATGTTTCTTGTGGTATTCTTTTTGAATCACCCATATTTCCAAAAAGATGTGACATGAAGTCACAGATTGTAACTGCTATAAAACTAAGTACCTATAAGGCCTACAACTATTTTAAAGAAAATAAATGCAGCCTCACATCTTTCAATGTTGTTTAAATAATCTTACCATTCTAAAACTTTTGAATGCTAGTGTATCTCAAGAAAAAGATGAATAAAAGATGAACCAATGTTCCTGGAAACGATGGACAAGCCTTTAAAATAATGACAGATCTATAGTACTGTTATAAAGAACTTTTGCAATGAAATACATAAATTAAACAAGTAGCTTCTGTTTAACTTACCTTAAAATCTATTATTTTATCTATTCCATTATCTACATTTAAATTTAAAACCAAGCACAATAGGCATGTAGATCTTGTTTATAAAATCCTGTTCAATTAAATTTTAGTTAATGTGTTTAAAGAGAAATTTGGATTAATACAGATTAATACATCACTAGTTGCATCAATTACATCATTTGCAGTGTTTTAAGCAAGTGAATGAGCTGGGATATCTTTTGGCGAGCGTTTGACTGGTATCACTGCTTGGTCAAATATTCTGAACATATTCAGTTTTTTGTACTTGCAGAACCAACTGTTGAGGTTACGTTAAGTTTCTTTACACATCCTAAATTATAAAGTTGTGAGGACAGTATATTAATGTGCACTTACCGCAGAATTAGATGATAAGGTCAAAATGGTCCCGCTTCTCCAGAAAACGTAGCCCTCTTTTGTCCTTTGACCATGTCTTTGTATTTTAACTGCGGTAGTGTTCATATGTGAATGGCATTTTCAGTTAATATAATCAACCAACTCGTATTTTATCTTCATTTCTCAGCTGAAATAAGGAGACAAAACGGACAAAACACTGGTAAACGACCGTTAAAAAACTGCGTTTGTTTGTGAATCCTTGTTGTCAGGACAACGTGCGCATTGCCGCGATTGCTCTTCTGTGGGGAACGCGTGCACAAATTCACCGGTCGCATCAGAGTGCCTCGTGGTCACAAAATTCTAAAGCAAAATCGTAAAATGTGTGAGCACGCATTCAAAGCGAGCGCCTTCGATCTCCTTCGTGGTCGAGAAAGAGTAGTATAAATTACTGTAGCATGTAACTGCTTCATTTAAAAGGGTTTGAAAAAAACAGACTCAACTCAAGGAGTCGATTCCTGTCCTGGAGTCAATTCCGAGACTAGGTTCATTGAGAGTCGAGGAATCGACTCTCATTCTCTACAGACTGATTTAGAAATCCAGTTGTTTTGCCATTGTTCTCATGTACACAATATTAAATCTCATTACATTTTTACAGTCAACAAATGACGTTTTTTGAACTCAAAAAACAACAACAAAAACATATTTAAAAATGAATAAAAACGGAATTATCTTTGCAAACCTTTTAAATTCTATTTAGATTACTTGTTTCCAAAAACATCCCTGAATAAAAGTACAAAAAATGTAGCAAGTGCAGCACAGTATTGCCACAGAATTGGGATATTAGATTATATATCAGCACAAATGTAGAAAAGTTGTACGTTAATATACTGCAAATTGTACTGTTGTTGAACTTATTGTAATTTTATTTGAATTTTATTATTCATTATTTTGCAGTAGCACATTTTACTTCAGTTATCCTCCTTTAAACTGTTGATATACTGTAGTTTTGCTTCCGTTTACTGAAGTTATTTTTTGTAAGGGTTTGTTTAGGCTATATTGTTTTGTAAGTATGAAATGTAAAAGTAACACAAAAATCCAGTATTAAGGTTTACAAAAATAATAAATCTGTATAATAGGTTGAACAGTCATCTGATTCAGCATCATTAGTCATACTCAGATGTAGGTCTTCTGTCTCACTGTCTTGAGTACATGACTCTGTAATATGTCTCTCTTTGTTAGTTTTGCCTGCGTTTCATATTGATGGATCCTCAGCATCTTTTATCTTTTGTTTATTAATCAAATCCCTTACTCCATTTCGATTGCTGATCCACATGACTCAAAGCCAATGACGGTTTATCATATGATCTTGACCAAACAAAATCTGAGACAGTTTTGACCAGATTTCTGAGGAATAAGTCATATCTCTCTTTGTGAAGTTTACTTAAAACTAATTTCGAGAGGATCACATTATTATGATTGAACACGGCTGGTTCTGCATTAACTATGTATGATCCACCAATCAGACGATTCCTAACCCACTATAACGAGCCAAGGTTTCTTCAATTTGAAGAACGCACTGTGCAGCTACAATAATTACATCTCCAACCATAACTCTAACAAAAATTTCAACAACATCAAAAACTTCCACTTCTAACTGCCACACACAACACATTCGCTGTGTCTTCAACCCAATTCTACAACTCAATCACTGTCCATGAACTCTCAAGATGCCGATGATCCAAGCCATTTCAATTAAGTCGAACTCTCACCGCTCTCCTAGAGGTGCACCCGTGGTAACATATATAGCACGCTTCAAAGGGAAGCTCCGCAAAAATAACTACACTCCAACAAAGACTAACTATTTTTTTCTTTTGAAAAAACATCCACGGAATGCACTGCTATTATCCAAACTACTCACTGCAGTATGTTCAGTGGAGCAGCGTCTCCAGTCATAACACTAAAGATTTTGGTCAACAAAATGGCCGCCAGTCTCTTGCATTTTTGATTGACACTCATTTGAGCCAATAGCTGAAAGGAGAAGCGTCACCATCCAATTAGCTCTAATAATCTTAAGATGGTCCCGCCCTCTCTCTTATGAATGGGCTCTGTGGCAAAGACTTTGTGAATGAATTGGCCAGATCTGCTTGTGATTTTAATCATGTTAAGATTCTAAACGTAATGTTATTCATGGATTAAAGGGGTGGTCCACTACGATATCATATTTTAAACTTTAGTTAATGTGTAATGTAGCTGTGTGAACATAAACAGCATCTCTGAATGTAAAATGCTCAAAGTTCAACGCAAATGGAGACCTTGGTTTTTACAGAGTAGCTTAGCAAAGCCTACAATAAACAAATTTTGGGGACTACAAAAAATACTTCCGGGCCAGTAAGATCACAAACATACTTTTACCACGCGCACACACTGCGCAGCTAAGGGGCGTAGCCAGAGGCACTGTAATGTTACAGCAGAGAAAGCTGAAATGCCGTTTAAACACTGCTATTTCCACAGAGCTTCTTCTGTTTCTGTATTTGAGCTTCCAAATGACACGACACAGAGACAGAAGTGCTTACAGTTCAATTTTAATTATGTTCCAGAGAATTATAAAATACATAGCAAGCATGATTTGACAAAACACAGCTTCCAGAATCTCTCCCAGTTTAGTGCTAGATTCAGTTAAAATCTCCTCAAAGAAGCAGTAGCTCCAACAAGCAGAAGCTGTAGCCTGTGAGTTTTTATTTGTTAAAATGTATCATGACAGTGTCTAGCCTTAACAGTATTGTAGCAAAGATGTAAACAATAGGAAATGCTGTTTGGCACCGCTCCATTATCATTATGTTTAAATATTCTAATAGTTCTTTTTTAACATATTCTACACATGTTAAATCATTCAAATGATTAGGGTTAAATGGCCAAAATGTCTTTTTGGGTTTATTGTCCAGGTCAGGTACACTGTTAAATATACCCCTGCATGATCTGAGATGTCTCTTGTTCCTATTTTACAGTCTTTTATTTTATGTTGATCTGACCCAAACATAAAAAAAAATCAATTCTAGAATGAGACATGTGGGTGGAAGTATATTCTTTTTTAGAAGGGTATATGTCTCTCCATACATCTATTAAGCCTAATTCTTTCATCATGAATCTTATTTGTCTAGTTTCTTTACTAATTTACTTATTAGAAGATGAGTCCAATTTATAATGAAGTTGTACATTCCAGTCTCCCCCACAGATCAACGTACCCGAGGCCTCCTTGGCTATAATGGTAAATATTTTTTTTGAGAAATGCTTTGTCTTTTTCAGGTGGTTTATATATATTAAAGTACCTTCGATTTGGTCGATAGTTCCTTTTATTAGGATATATCGTTCTTCTCTTTCATTAATCTTAGAAATTAATTGAAAGTTGGTTTTATTTTAGATTAATGTCATTACTCCTCATTTACGACCATTATTATATGAGGAAAAGAAAACCTTAAATCCCATTTTTCCAGAATCCCATTTTCCTCTTGCCAGAAGATTATCTGTTGCTTTTCTCTTTTCATTTTAGCCACTAGTTTGCTTCTTTTAATCGGATTTAGTAACCCATTATTATTCAAAGTAATTACTCTATATTCCTGTTTTTGCGTATACTATAATCAGATGTTATTGCGAAGATCACGGTGACCGGAATGTAAAAAACAAACATGAATATCTTGAACCACATAAAAACGTAACATAACGAAAAAGGTCTCCAAACCTTGAAGTCTTGAAATAACTTCTTAATGAGAGGGGAAAGCTTTCCTTCTCTAAAGGGCACCTTCCTTGCTGTGCCTATTGCACAAAAAATGTTAACGAATATATTCAGCACACATATCTGGCATTATTATATTCTTGTATTTCTGGCTAGGTTTTCAAGTTAAATATTTCTACTTTCTAATTATAGCATGGGATTTTAGTTGTATAAATTAGAATTCCTTCATGTCTTCCTACCAGTATGTTACTCAATGACTCGAGTCTTGGTGTGCTCTAATCATTCATCTTGTGTTGTTGGTCAGTTCGGTTAAATACCATTCTTCCTTCAAACGATTTAAATGTCCATCATCGGTGAATTAAGTCAAGAAGTTTTACCAGTCTCTCAGAGTTCTTTGTTAGGAACTGTCAGGTTTTACCCTTCTTTCAAATGGAGCTAGTGTTGTCCCTTTGAAATTCACATAGTTTTTCCCAGATCTTCACTTGATGTTTTTCCTTACTTTTCTTCCATGTCACTCCTTTTGCCAAGGTCTTTGTTTCACTTTCCCAGAGATCCCTACAATAGTTTCTTCTTCGCTGTTTATCTGTCCTTTTTCTTTCAGATCTCTTGATGCCTCCGTCATTGAATTGTACACGACCGGGCCGTTTTCCAGAAAGATTCTACGTTTCGCTGGCGGTGGTGTTTGGAACTTAATCCCCTTTTCTTTCAGAATTTTTCTTATCGGAGCAAAAGCCCGTCTTTTCTGTTGGATCTCAGGTGGGCAGTCTTGGTCAAAAAAAATCCTTTTTTCGTTCTAGTGTATTACTTTCTTTCTCCATGCGGAGGACCAGTTTCTTTGTTTTGTATTCCAGGAAGAATACCACCACTGATCTAGGGTGGTGTCAGTGGGTGGTTTTGGTCCGAGTGCCCGGTAACACCTTTGGCTTTTAAGGTCCAATTTGTCGAGTGACAGCTCCATTTTGATAATCCTTCCACCAAGTCTTGGATATTATTCCATTCGCTTCCTTCCGGGATTCCAAAAATCCGAATATTATTTCTACATGATTCTAGATCTAACAGTTTCTCTTGTAAATTTTCTTGAATTTGGATGGTTTGATCGAGCATTTTTCATCTCAGCAATGTTCTCCTCCAATTCTCTAACTCGCTTCTCCACTTTGTTGACCTGCTGTAGCATTTAGGTCCGTAATAAGGCCATCCAGTTTTTGATTGACTTCTTGTTTAAAGTTACTTAGTTCCATTTTCACATGTTTTGCGAGAGAATCTTGGAAGGCGGTTAAATCACATTTAATATCTATCTAGAAAGCTTTGATGTCCGTATGTATTGCTGCAATGCTAGCTGACAGGCCATCAGCTATCCCGTCCGTCTCTAATTTTCATCTGTTGATTTCTCATTTTTTTCAGGTCTCAGTGGTTGTTTTTGTCCCCCTCTATGTTATTTAAATATGGTTTAGGTTATCATATATGATGTAAAAAGGAGGATTAAAACCAGTGTGTATGGGAGTGCTCTTTCTATGCTGCTACATGTGTCGACGCCATACCGGAAACCATCCTATGTGTTTCTTAAGCTGCCCCAAATGAGTGAAACTCTGTACACACTGATCATGTCTAGGGTTTCTCTCCAGTGTGAATCCTCTCATGTGTTTTCAGGGTTCTTAAGTGAGTAAACCCCTTACTGCACTGTGAACACTGGTTTTTCTCCAGTGTGAATACTCTTGTGCCGTTTCAATTCTGCAGCTGTATTAAAAGTCTTCTCACATTCCAAGCACATATACTCTCTCGTGTGGATCTTTGTGTGTTTATTAAGGTGTGATGATTGGCTGAAACTCTTCCCACACTGAGTGCATGTGAATGGTTTTTCTCTGGTGTGGATCTTCATGTGTCTATAAAGCGTTGATGATGAGCTGAAACTCTTCCCACACTGGTTGCATGTGAATGGTTTCTCTCCAGTGTGGATCATCATGTGTTGATTAAGGTGTGATGAGTGGATGAAACTCCTCCCACACTGTGTGCATGAGAATAGTTTCTCTCCAGTGTGGATCCTCATGTGCTGATTAAGGTTTGATGAGCTGTTAAAACTCTTCCCACACTGAGTGCATGTAAATGGTTTCTCTCCAGTGTGGATACTCATGTGGAGATTAAGGGATGATGAGCGGATGAAACTCTTCCCACACTGAGTGCATGTGAATAGTTTCTCTCCAGTGTGGATACTCATGTGTAGATTAAGGGATGATGATATCCTGAAACTCTTCCCACACTGAGTGCATGTGAATGGTTTCCCTCCAGTGTGGATACTCATGTGGTGATTAAGGGATGATGAGCGGATGAAACTCTTCCCACACTGAGTGCATGTGAATGGTTTCTCTCCAGTGTGAATCCTCATGTGGAGATTAAGGGATGATGAGCGGATGAAACTCTTCCCACACTGAGTGCATGTGAATGGTTTCTCTCCAGTGTGGATACTCATGTGTTTATTAAGGTTTGATGAGTGGCTGAAACTCTTCCCACACTGAGTGCATGTGAATGGTTTCTCTCCAGTGTGGTTCCTCATGTGTAGATTAAGGGATGATGATTGGCTGAAACTCTTCCCACACTGAGTGCATGTGAATGGTTTCTCTCCAGTGTGGATCCTCATGTGAATCTTAAGTTTGCTTTTATTTGCCAAACTCTTTCCACACTGAGTGCAGTTGAAACAATTCTTGTCTCTCTTTTTCAAAATACCATCAGTCTGTAAATGAGTTTTGTCCTCAACTTTGACATGATGTTCCTCCTTTTCTCTCCCCTCATTCTCTTCAATTAGGTCTGAAATAAATAAATAAACAATAGTTTTCATTAAGTCTTAAAACTCTCATCAAAAGCTGAAAAGTGAAAAGACACTGGAAACATTGGCTACACACACTATGTAAAATGAATCAGATCATATTGTGCTTGGTCCATTAACGTGTACACATTAAAGCAGATTCAATTCAATTCATCTTTATTTATCTAGTGCTTTTACAATGTAAATTGTGTCAAAGCCGCTTAACATAGAAGTTATAGTAAATTGAAACTGTGTCAGTCCAGTTTTCAGAGTTTCTTACATAATTGATCATAAAAGTCATTTTGGTCATATTGATCAGACACAGATTTGAAAGCTGTAAATGGCCTATTTTTATTCATAAATATTCAAAATTACAACAAAATGTTTTTATAAAATTTGTAAAGCAGACAGGGAATACTTGTTCATTCTGTGCCTGACTGGTAAATGCATCAGAAAAAAGGTTCTGGGGTAACAGCTGAACAAACAGCTGAATATTTGCCTCACAGACATGAGACACACCTGTACAGCATCTGCATAAAGTCTGGAATGTGCACCTTTACCATTATGTGCTGTTGGGTCATTTTCATCTATTCAGGGGTAATTTTGAGGATTAATTTGGCCAAAACTTTCTCTGTTTCAGCAAACGGACTGATATATGGGGACATCTTATTTTGACATATTCTGGGAAAATGCTTTGAAATAATAAAAAAAAAAACATTAATACACTCTGGGCAAATTTACTCCCTTTTCGTCATATTCATGCACTTCCGTATATTATGCATAGCCTACAGCAGCCAAACAAAGGTAAATGATGTGTGGGAGCATAATGCTCTTGGTCACAGCAGCTAAAATACAGATGCAATGGGACCTCTGTTTAGTTTATTGGCGCGACCCGTGCCAGTGTTTTGAGCTGCTGTGACGCATTCTCCCCCTTCTAGAGTCTCATCCAACCTGACCTCTCCTGGAAGCTTTGCGAGTCCCCCTCAAATTTATACCGGAATAATCCTCCAAAATAAGTTAAAATACTCGGAAATCATGGCGACGAGAGTGAATGAGCAAGACAACAGATCACGAGAGGCACAGCAAATAAGCATTACATTTATTCGGTTAAATAAATAGAGGGATTTGCACTCGCGATAACATTACTGCTCTAATTCTGAGTGATCTGCTGTCATTAGTTGGAGACCAGCAAAATATTTGAATGGTCCTGCATGTATTTAGCCCTTTTTACATATATAACAACTGAAAGTTCTGTGTTTTTGACAATATTGCAAGTTCACTAAAAGCTGGCTGGAAATATTAGATACATAAAACTTTATTTTATAACATGAATATTTAATAATATACATTCTTGTAATACACTCATTGCTATAGTTTAGAGACCTCTTTCCTTTTAGTAAAGAAGTATTAGGTTTATAGGTGTGCATTTTAATTCTTATGAATCAAACATACGCTCCAAACTTGTTCTTCATTGAGACTTGTTGAATTCTTCTTTTATCATTTGCAGTGTTTGCAAATTGCAATTTATATCTGTGTATATATTATTTTCTGTGGTGGATCTTTACGCTGTGGCAACCCCTGATAAATAAGGCACTTAGCCAGAGTGAAATGAATGGATGAATTATTTTCTGTAAAGCTGCTTTTGGCTATGACACGTTCACACCGAAAGAGGCGTTTAAGGTAATATATGCAGCACCTTTCATTTATTCTCTTCGGTAAGGCGAGATCTTCTCTTAAGGTTCATAATTAGAGGGAAAATGTGCTCAACGCATTATAAAGCTTGAAGCATTAGAATTAGTGGTCAGTATCAGCCGATCACCATGACAAGGAATCGGTACTCGATATCAGCTGCAAAAATCCTGATCAGAACATCCCTAGCTTTGACCCAACTTGGCTGTCAGAGCAGCAATACTGCCCCTTGCTGTACAAGACTGATCTTGGTAAGTCAGTAAATACACCCTTAGAAAAAAGAAGTATACTTAAGTTAAGGTCAAGTATAAAGTATACTTTATTTAGTAAGTAATTAAGCCCAAGATACACTACAGTGACTAAAGCTGCACACTTTGTAGATAAAAAAAAGATATGTTTCGAAGAAAAAAAGTAAATGTTTCGCTTGTACAGTTCAAATAATTGTTGTTTTTTACTGCTGTCATTCCAAAGAAACAAATTAACACCATGACTTCTGTGTCAGTGTCAGTCTGAACAGCCATGCCATGCCCCTCCCCAAACTGTTAACCTAGAGGAAACACTGAAACCGATATTCCTTTCCAGTTATCGGTGTTTTGTTTTCGTGGAGTGTCAGTGCACTTTACTGATGCATTTCTAAAAACAGTTTGCAGAGAGAGAAAAGAGAGAATACCTACACTTTTTATTATCCTTATATTGCAAAAGCACACACGTTTGTTGGCATTGAAAGTGTACACAATAAAAACTAGACACTTAACAGATTCAATTGATGTATTGAACTTATCTGTACGATCAAAACTGAAAGTGTAATTTAAGTTCTTTTTGGCGTTATGAGGAGAAGACGCATCAAAACGCGTATACGCAGTCTTCGAACCCTGGGGGTTAAACACCTATATGTATGACACAGTTAATGACATTATGTAAGAGTCTAATTGTTGTTGTTCTGAGATTGTATGTAGAGCGGTCTACAAACTTTTGGCGAGTGTTAAAGCTGGCCTCTGCTGATGAAACTGCAAACTAACTACAGAAAACTTTCTTTTAATTGAATCTCTGTCTCCTGCTCTCCTTCATCTGATAGACTGGTCTTTTTTGGGTTAAAATTGTTGGTCCCCCTACAAAGTGTATTTATGCACACACACTATAATCTGCTGTTTTACTCCACTGAACTCTGTATAAAAGACAAAAACTTTTTTGAACAGGCCTATCTAAAGGGTTAATGCTGCCAACTGATGATCAACAGTAAAAATGACACATTTTACCTCTTCCCAACAGGGAAAACACCAACAATCTAGAATGCATGATTATTTGGTGCCATGGCTTTGCGGTTAAAAAATGTGATTGTAATGGAACTAAATATTATTATCATGACAACGATATTTGTGGCCCACAATCAATAAATAAATATCGTCACAATGTTACAGTATAAACACCAAGCCAATATTTTAATGCGTGGAGTTTACAAATTATACTGCAACACAAGCATGAGGTGACTGCATCTAGATTGCAAGTGTTTTTTTGAGGAATGTAATGTTGATCAGGTAGCATTCCTCCTGTTTAGTTCAAACTTCCCAAGGTAACACAACAAACCTCATTAACCAGCTCAAAAGCCAACACAAAGTGGCTGTCATCAGTGGATTAATGAGCTCAGGAGAATTCTGCTTTGCATTTTTTATGCATTACTAACATCACTAAAACAGACATTTATTTTATAAGTCAACAAAATATTCGTGGAGATTCAGCAGTTTTTTTTTTTTTTTCTGACACGTTTGCCAGTCATGTAGACAGAAAGACACTATCCAATTGTTTCAATATAAAAAAAAGTAATTGTGGCCCTGTTCAAGCAGGTATTCAGGTTAGTTTTCATCAATCTGATGCAACTTTTATCATTTACAAGAAAAAAATGCTATTAAAAGTTTCAAATCAATTAACTGAATTTATAAAAAGACTAACCTATTTTATGCATGAAATAATGAAATAGAAAACTAATTTTCTTTATATCTGATTAGACCATGCTCTGTATTCAGTTTTAATAGGTATATACACGCTTATTTTTAAATAACATGATTAAAAACACATTAAAGACTAAACACATAAAATAAAACATTCACAAAGGTGTATCTTATAGAAAAACACCAATTGACGGGCTCTGCTCTCGGTTTAAAAAGAATCAAGCAGATTTTTATAAAATCTAATTTGCAGAAGAGAAATGACAAAAATTTAGCAAAAGGAAAAGATTAAACGTATCGGGACTGTTAAAAGAACATTCTACTTTATATATTCTTTCGACTCAATACAAAAGCTAAGATTATGAATGACGGAGTGTAAAGCCGTCTCTCCTGCATGCTTCAGCAGCGCGTTCCGCTGTTTATGAATGAGGAGGCGGAGAGAATGCGCACTTTAGTTTCATCTCAAGATATTGAAATAAAAACTAAGACCGAACTGCTCATCACGCTCAAGAAGTTAAACTAAAATGCACAACTGTTGTTAGTTGCACCCGCGGGAAGCACAAAGAACCGAACACGCAATTCTTTTAATTCAATATTCGTGAAGTATGTGACCCAACCGCAGATGCTTTGTCATGTTGGTCGCGACACTCTTTTTTATAACTTATTAGTTTATTACAATAATTACACTTAGCCTTGCCATCGTTCTTCACCACATGTAGCCGCTCTTTTGAGCACATCTTGCGATCCATCTCTAATCAAATGTTTAGATTATTATAATAGTTGCTCTCAAGCGGCAAAGTTCCTGGCAGAGTAGCAGGTGAAAAAAATGTGTGAGAACTAGTAACAACTACTAGAAACAAGTTTTAATCCATAAAGAAGTTCATGAAAAAAAAGAAATTGTGATCAACGTGTGGGATTTGTGATCAAATTGTGATCCTGGAGGGCCGATGTCCTACAATGATTAGTTACAACCCCAATCAGACACACCTGGGCTAGCTAATCAAGCTCTTACTAGGCTTTCTAGAAACATTCATGCAGGTGTGTTGAGGCAAGTTGGAGCTAAAAGCTGCAGGACACCGGCCTTCCAGGACCGAGTTTGGACACCCTTGTACTAATCCAACACGATCACTGTAATAACAGATATCTTCTACGAGAATACTGTATATCGTCAGCTCAGTTAAACTTGTTTTAATCTATTGTTTTTATTTATTTTGTATAGCCTCAGTGCTCAAGGACGCTTTACAAAAAGTAGGAGAACAAGAAAAGCAACAAACTTAAGAGGGTAGAGAAAATGGGAGACTAATAATACATAAAACGAAGACAAAAGACATGAGAACAAGTAGAAGGAAAGAAACTCATTCCTGTCTTTCAATGAGTGCTTATGTGCATTTAAGAGAACTAGGC
The DNA here is from genome assembly GCF_903798145.1 of Danio aesculapii. NCBI lineage: Eukaryota > Metazoa > Chordata > Actinopteri > Cypriniformes > Danionidae > Danio > Danio aesculapii. The sequence goes on from NC_079438.1 coordinate 16,051,148, forward strand.
AGCACACTCAGGGCTGCAAGATGGATTTAATTTAGTATTCTTATTATTAAAATATATCTGAATGAGGATCAAATGACTGAGTTGGTCTTTGAGAATGAAAACCAACCTGTTTGTTCCTGCAGATCTTCCTGTTTGACTGTGAATGTTTCTTCAATCTTCACATCTTCACTCTCCTCTTTAATAAACACCATCTTTATAACAGTGTGGTGATCAGTCGCTTCAGCAGGAGTTTTTCTCTGTGTTTGGACACTTTATCCTGTTTAAAATGAACAAAACAATAAAAATGTCCTGTTTAAAATAAATAAAACAAATGAACAGAAACAAAATAACTTCTCTTCAATTCTTGCTTCAACAGTTTCTTTAAATGAGAGTAATTAACAAAAAGATGAAAGAAACAAGAAATCAGAAAGAAATCATTGAGTTAAAGTTGGTTTTATATTCGCACATTTGTTCAGTGACAACTTGTGACATGGTCCCTGTATTGTTTACTATGGTACTTTGAGTCTGAAATCTCATCTAAGTAGGACTTGAAAACAACATTACTATTTATTTGACTGTGAACAATGTTGTATTTTGATAAGATGATTTCCCTGTTTAGAATTAGCAAATAATTATATAAAAAAGTTATATTAAGTTAGTTTAGGAGAAAGTCTGAATGTGCGAATATAAAACCAACTTTACCTCAATAAAGAAATCAGGTAAGTCCGAGCACAAAGCAATAGCCACAAATGAGCTGATTAAAACCAGTACTCCATTTTTGTATATACAGTGATGTATACATAGAATGAACTGACATTATGCTATTTAATGAATTAAACCTTCATTAAAACATTTATTATACACATTTCTATTACTTTATTCAAACAGAAGCCATCGATTACTGTGAGTAAAATCGTACTACGTTTTATAAAGGGTAAATAATATTGTCAACAACAGGTACATATTTTGCACCGGAGGGAAAACCTGAAACTTTAATCAATCGCTTTATATCTGTAAAAGCTTTAAAACAAACCTTTCTCCACTTGAATCACATCGCGGGAGCAGCGCAGCCTTATGACGTCACACGCCACGCCAAAATAAAAGTCCTTTTTGTTTAGCTTTTTTGCCACTTGCAGTTATGACTTATTGATACATTTCTCCCTCGTTTCCCACTTTACACAACATATCTGCTATCTCTCACACAGACACAGATATTCAGTATTTAGAGTTGTTGATCAAAACCTTTAATGTAAACATTTTTAAGACAATTTTGAAAAACGTTTTTAGGGTCATTTTATCACTATAAAGTGCCTTTGAGACATTAAAATAAAAAATAAAAAAAAACAGTTTGAGATTTTTTATTTAACCACATAGTTGTTGTATTAATTAGACCTTAGGCTGTAAGTAAGTCAATCCTGTCATGAACAAATTCTATAAGTATATTTTCATTGCAGTGTGATTATATCTATATTTTCAGAAAGGTCATGTGTCCCTTTACCAACCTAACTTCATGGAAAAAATCTATTTATAATAATGAAATAATAGACAAAACATAAATTTTCCAATAAAATATGCAATCAGTGCACATACTTTTCTAAATAAACCCCAAGATCTAAAATATTTTGTCAAGATTTCAGACAATATTAACTGGCCCTTTTTGGTTAATTAAGAAATCACACAAGATGTTTTGCTGAGGTTATAAATAATTTGTTTATTTTCATAAAAGTTGAACATGACTTTGGAAAACAAGATGACAGGGTGGACATTAGCATGACAGAGTGGACAAAGGCTTTATTCAGTGAACTAAATATAGAAGAACATTTGAAAAACAACAGGTACAACAAGAAATATTAAAGGGTTCATATAAAAGGGTTATAAAGTGTTCAAGAATTCAACTTGTGTTTTCACTAATACTGCAAACCACTGAGCCACCATGCCGTCTCTTCTGTTATCAATTAGGTTTTATCAATATGCAAATTAATGGTAGAATTAACTATTATTGTCCTTCAAATTAAACTAAATTTGCTAATGAATGTAAATCTTAAAATTGTACACTGTATTAGAGGAGTGAAGGGAATATTGGAGACAACTCAAGTTAAACACCTTAATACTGTTTTTTTTTTCTTCTTCAGAATAAGGTAAATAATTAGATTACAGATGTTCACATAATTGTACAAATACCTAGGGCTGTAGTTTTATTTCAGTCAATGAGCTCCATTATAAGGACGTTAAAAGGATATCCTAAATATAGACTGAGACAGATATTGCCAAAAGGTTTGTATTGTCCACGACTCATATTGCATCTACTCCTGCAGTGTATGAGTGTTGTGACATAAAAAACATGAACTAATTAACAATAAAATATTAAAGAATATAAAGTGTCAGTAACAATGCACCTATGTCCACCCTGTCAAGGAAGGATTTGTGACAGGGTGGACAATGACAAGGAGGACATTTTTGGCTAAAGACAGCATTTATTCAACACATGTAGCACCTGCAGCTGGTAAAGTGTTTCCCTATTTAAGCTCTTTGTACTCAGTTTAAAAGCTTTATTTTTAAGTTTATATTAATTAATATTTCACTATGACAGAGTGGACATGTTAAGCTTGACAACATTCAGTTTCAAACACAACATGAGGAAAAATAGGAAACATAAGTGTAGATATTTACTGAGTGCACAGCAGATATTTTAACCTGCTCTGAAGAAAAGCAAAATGGGCAGGGGGATGCCAATGAGTACATCAGAGTACATCTTAAAGAGGCATTTACCACATCATGTCACGGTGGACAGCAATTTTAAGGACACGTGCAAAATGATTAATGATATTAAAATGATTTTTTTTTTGTCAAATAACTTGCTAAATATAAAAGAATATTTATAAATCTTTTGTTTTAATTTGATCTAATTTACCTAATTTTTAGACTCACTGAAGTTGTCTGAGCAGTGTGTGGGACATGGCAAAATCACATCTATTCAATGAAAGAATATGGCAAAAACAGACAAAAACATATTTAAAACAAACAAAACACTTATAATTCTACCTGCATGTGTGTAAAGGTTTAACTAATTATATCAAAACTCAGAGTTTCATTATTGTGCATTATATAGGACTGATTCAATCTTGTGGGACATCAAAGGCACTTTATAGCGATAATGACCCAGCTAGTGAAACTAAAACATGTAGTAGTAATGGGTACTTTTTACTTAAAGTGCACTTATTTAATGTTTGTTAATGTTTGTTAATGTGTGCACAGAATGTGTGTGTAAAGTTTCAGCTCAAAACACTCATCAGATTATTTGTTATACTTTTTAGAATGTTGAGATTATCTGCTTTAAACACTTAGTCTTAGTGGATTAAAAAAAGTTTAGAATTAAAATTAAAATGTCTTAAAATGTTTATAATAAAGGTTTTGAACTCCAAATGCTGAATATATGTGTGTCTGTGAGAAAGTGGAAAACGAGGGAGAAATGTATCAATAAGTCATGACTGCAACAGTAAGTGGCAAAAACGCTAAACATAAAAGACTTTTATTTTGGCGTGACGTGTGACGTCACAAGGCCGCGCCGTCCCGCACTGTAATTCGACCGGAGAAAGGTTTGTTTTAAAGCGTTTACATTAATATAAAGCGATTGATTAAAGTTTCAGATTTTTATCCAATGCTAAATTTTGTACCTGATGTTATTATTTTAACCCTTTATACAACGTAGCACTGTTTTACTCACAGTAGTGAGGGCTATTGTTTGAACAACAGAAATGTGTGTAATAAGTGTTTTAATGAAGGTTTAGTTTATTAAATAGCATAATGTCAGTTCATTCTACTCTCATATAAAGTAACCATTGAAGCAAGTGTTGAAGAGAAGTTATTTTGTTTCTGTTCATTGTTTTATTTATTTAAACAGGACATTTTTTATTGTTTTGTTCATTTTAAACAGGATAAAGTGTCCAAACACAGAGAAAAACTCCTGCTGAAGCGACTGATCTCCACACTGTTATAAAGATGGCGTTTATTAAAGAGGAGAGTGAAGATGTGAAGATTGAAGAAACATTCAGAGTCAAACAGGAAGATCTGCAGGAACAAACAGGTTGGTTTTCACTCTCAAAGACCAACTCAGTCATTTGATCCTCATTCAGATATATTTTAATAATAAGAATACTAAATTAAATCCATCTTGCAGCCCTGAGTGTGCTGCCTAGTTCTCCTAAATGCACATAAGCACTCATTGAAAGACAGGAATGAGTTTCTTTCTTGTTACTTGTTCTCATGTCTTTTGTCATTCGTTTTATGTATTATTATTCTCTCGTCTTCTCTACCTTCTGAAGGTTATTGCTTTTCCTGTTCTTCTATTGTTTATAAAGCGTCCTTGAGCACAGGCGCTATATTAAAAAAAAGTTTAATTGAGCTGAGCATATTTGACCTACAGTATTCTCATAGAAGATATCTGCTATTACAGTGATAGTGTTGACTTAGTACTTTCCATTTGCATATGTCACGTTGATCACAATTCCCTTTTTTCATCAACTTACTGGGTTTAAACTTGTTTTTAGTAGTTGTTACTAGTTCTCACAGATAGTATCTGAGTTAGAATTACATCATTATTATAATAACTAATTACCCAGGCTATTGTGTTAAAACAGGGTTTCTACGGGGTCTTAAAAAGTCTTAATTTTACTGAAATATTGTGTTGTAGATCTTTAAATCTTTTTTAAACAAGTCTTCATTTTCCTTTGTTCATGTTTTGCTGCCCAATCTGGTCAAAACCCATACAATCACCAACAATCCATCTCAATAAAACTTTCAACTTTTTATTCAAAATGTCATTTTAACTCTATTTATCATAATGGTTTAATTATTTTCCTTACAATAACATTTGTTTAAAAGTGCTCCATGTATTTACTGCTGAGGACATTGACCTGGACAGATTGTTGTGCATAGATTTAGTTTATTATAGTTTTTAAAACTTTTAAAGCATTTGTTCATTGGTTTTTTTATTTTAAAGAAAGTTTATGTTGGAAAAAAGTGTGTGGATACAAGTAAAGCTTGCTTGTTTTTACACAATATTTAAGATCTTTTGCTAAGAAATCTCTAAAATATTAACATTTTTTTATTATTCATTTAATATTGTATTATTAAATGTATAAAATTATTATTATTATTTATTTTTTGATAGGGCAAATAAAATCCTTTCTATCTGGGCCATTTGAAAAATTCTTTAGCCCTAGTGTAAAATTTCATTCATAATGGTCTTGAAATTGTCTTTAAAAGTCTTAAATTTAACTTGGTGAAACCTGCAGAAACCCTGGTTTAAAGTATGTGAAAATACGTGGATGCCCCCAATTTTAAACATGCTGAATGAAATGGACACTAAAGTAATTAATTATTATAAAACATTGTACAGTATTCTAAACTATATGATGTTGCTGTAGGACGACGTGAGACAGGAGGTTAAGTGAAAACTCAGAGTACTTAATCCCTGAAATGAGAGAAACTCTGGGTTTCCGTTTCAAGTCAAGCCTGTTTCTTAAAGAGAGATAACTTTAACTCAGTCAGTTACCGTGGTAACTTGCTCTGTGAACCTAACCTGGTCAGTAGCAGGTTTTATTCTCTAATCTCTGAGTTTCTGTTGGTCTCCTCCGATGTTTTTTAAAGATGAAGCGGTATTTCTCACTTAGCCTAACGTTTCCAGCTACTTATTTTTATGTGCATTTTGGATAGGCTATGAGCATAAAAAAATCAGTTGAAACGTCATGATGCACATAACTTTTGAGAAAAGATAAACTCACGTAAACTACGCAAGCACTTTTACGGAACAAATTCCAGTATGTGTGTTAAAAAAGGTTTGTTATAAGAGATCATATGATGATGAAAATGTGCGTGAATGCACAAACCAGCAGACTGAGCACACTGTAAACCATCTGAAATGTTGTTTTGGTCATTCTAAAATGTTTCAGTATTAAAGTTATTAGATTATTAATTACCTCCAGAGCGTTTGAATCGTATCAAGAGCGTCTGTTCTCCGATTCTCATGGCTTCAAATGCCACCACGTGTTCACAGTGTGTTGGCATTGTCCTCTGAGGTGAAAGTCATTTATTAAATAAAGAAAAGATTCATGTAGCTTCTTCTACCGCAGTAAATTCTGTTTTTACTGTTGATATTTGGCACCAGTTAGTCAGGAAGTGATGATTTTGTTCGCTTTGATTCATTGGCTGGAAACGCTAATTAATTCATTAATTTTCTTTTCGGCTCAGTGCCTTTATTAATTTGGAGTCACCACAGTGGAACGAACCGCCAACTTATGCAGCACATTTTTATGCAGCAGATGCCCTTTCAGCCGCAACCCATCGCTGGGAAACATCCATTCACACTCATACAGTATGGACAATTTAGCTTACCCAATTTACCTATAGAACATGTCTTTGAACATGATGGGGAAACCGGAGCACCCGGAGGAAACCCACACGAGCACGGGGAGAACATGCAAACTCCACAAAGAAATGCCAACTGACCCAGCCGAGGCTCGAACCAGCAATAATAGCATAAAATATTTGGCATTGCCAATCCACACTCTTTTTTTCCAAGAATTCCTTTTTTATGCAAGGAATTTTCTTATCCCAGAGAAATGTAGAAATACAATTATTCAACTCCTTGAAAAATGACTTGGGAATAAAAACAGGCATGGTCTGAAATAGAAACAAAAATCATTGTAGTATTTTCATTTTAATGGAATTGATCTTCCCAGCCAAAGATAAAGGAAGGGTTGACCACTGTGTTATGTCTCATTTGGCTTTGTCTAATGTCGTTTTAACATTATTATTGAACAAATCCTTATATTTGCGTGTCACACTCACACCCAGATATACAAATTTATCAGGACTTACTGAAAATGGAAAGGATTGGAAGGGCATTTGCTGTGCTCTATTATTGATAGGGAAAAAGAGACTCTTTGCTAGATTGACTTTGTATCCAGAAACATTTCCAAATTTTGAATTTATTATAAGAGCTTTTGGAATACATGTATCTGGATTTGACAGAAAAAGAAGCAACGAAATGCAGTTTAGGTCTAACCAGCAGTGCAAAAGCAGCAAGTGCAGGACACAGGTATAAGTTATAATAAAGAGCAGAAAAACTATGGTGATATTTACAGATGAGATGGATGTACTATGAACATTATATACAGGTTTATTAGCTATGAACAGAGATTTACAATAAGTGAATATATGTACAGGTTGATATTAATAATCAGAAGTGTGCAGATAGATAAACATAGAGGTAAAGTTGGTTTTATATACGCACATTCAGACTTTCCCCTTAATAATATAATTTTATAAAAGTATTATTTGGAAACCCTAAATAGCGAAATCATATTAGCAGCCAATGACTCTCAAAGTACAACATCGCTCACAGTCGAGTTAAACCATAGCCAATGAAGAGTCATAGCAAGGTTGATCGTTTACTGTCACTCTTCTTATTAGCATTTAAGGTGAAAACTGCAATAAAGTAATAAAACAGTTTTCAGATATTGTTTTGACAGGTATTTGCACTTACATATCCATAACATAAATGGACTACAGTTCTCTTTGCAGTAGGAATTACACTAACAAACAAACTTTTTTACAAAACGTTGTATTTCTTTTTACAAAATAATCACTGACATAATGTCTTTAACATGTCTAATGTTCAAAACATAAACTTACGACATTGCCTCTATGGTGATTTTAAGCAGATGGTTTATTGTCCGAGAGAGCACATGTCTGACAAGGCTCCCACAAAGATCCATGATCACTAGCAGGAAGTGACTTAAAAGGAAGTTTGTCGTAACGCAAAATAAAAGTATTCCTTTTTACACATGAAGTAGATTAATTTATTAAATTATGAATTTCACATTATACACAGGGAATATGTATAAAAAATATTTAAAGAAGATATTTTAAAGTGAAACTTCTTAAAGGGCAACACAATCCCCATCTGACCTATGTAAGGTCACTATGAATTTCTGGACTATACCCCAATTTCCAGATCAGTCTTTGGGAAGAAACAGAACAACCTCTGAAATCGGCCTTTGAAAGGTTTTTATATTCCCTTGGTCAGTTGTTGAAACTACAACCTTTCTCACAAATCGATCCTTTGCTGAGAATACAGCAGAGACTCTGGCCATGGATCAATAGTTGCAAGCTATCTGCTTATTCCTGAGCAGAACTAGATCTCCCACTTGAAGGTTTCTGTGAGGTACTGTCCACTTTGGTCTGTGTTGCAAGCAAGGTAAGTATTTACGGCTCCAGCGTGTCCAGAACTGGTTTGCAAGCGCCTGAACTTGTCTCCATTGCTTTGTATACAGGTCCTTGTCAGAGAAATCTCCAGGGGGAGGTGAACTCTTGTCTTCTGTGTAAGGAGCACTGACGGTGAAAGTATGAATGGTTTTTGCGGGTCTGCCGACACAGGTAAGAGTGGACGTGCATTAATAATAGCAGTAACTTCTGCTAGTAGTGTGCAAAGAACTTCATGGGTTAAGCGAGGTTTTAGCTGCAGAAACATTGAATCTAAAATTCTTCTTGCAAAACCAATCAGGTGCTCCCTTGGGCCTCCTATGTGAGAGCTGTGAGGTGGATTGAATTCCCAGCTGCATCCTTGCTCACTACCTCTGCACCATCTTGTCCATATCAAGTTCCTTGCATGCCCCAACGAAATTGGTACTGCAATCGGAGTGGAGCTGTTTTGCAGGGCCTCTAATTGCAAAGAACCGCCTGAGAGCATTTGTGCAACTTGATGCATCCATAGATTCAATGACCTCGATGTGTTCAGCTTTCGAGCTCATGTAGCCAAATATGATGGCGCACCTTTTGCTCTCTGCCTGTCCTCCTCTGGTGCCACCTAGTAGTGACAGACCCTTTTGTGTTGCTTTAATTACAACATTCGTTGCTTGGTCCATCTCATCTGGAGTATGTGGTAAGTCTCATCTGTGCCAACCCTTGCATTTGCTTGAAGGATTTTGCGATGTGAACTATAAATGCTAATCCTCTTACTAAAGAGGTGAAGGTGGAGAACCTTTGAAATCTGGTAGATATAAGTCCTGCTTCCTCCAGGTAAGTTGCACATGTTTGTATTTGAGGACGAATTTCTGCATCATTCTCAGGTTCAATTAGCTTAAACATCTCACTTGAATTAGTTTTTTTCTGCAGGTGGCTGTCAAAGGAAGGAGGGACCGGTGAACCAGGAAGTCTGTGCCAGGTATGATGCAGGTAAGGATCGCAACGCATGATCTGCTGGATTTTACACAGTAAAACGGTAGTACACAGTGCCATTGCTCAGGGGCCTCATGTATCAACACTGCATACACACAAAAGCTTTGCGTACGCCAGATTTCACGCTCATGTTTGGATTTACTAACGATAAAATGAACGTGTGCTTTGGTCCACGCCAACTTCATCTCTGGTGTACGTACATTTCTTGTGTGTGTTTGTTTTTTTCCATTGGCAACTCATAGAGGCAATTGTGTTAAATTGCACTCTACAAAGTATCTTTGAGCCGTGCCATGTCGGCTGTATGGGACGGGATCATCCGCATGTCTAGCAGGTATATAAGGTTTCAATACCATGCAGTTGACCAGCCAAACATTAAAGCGCAACTTGCAGCGATTGCTGGTTTTCCCAATGTAATTGGAGCAATCGACTGCACGCTCATTACTATAAAGGCACCATCTTAGATTAGATTAGATTATATTCAACTTTATTGTCATTACACATGTACAAGTTCAAGGCAACGAAATGCAGTTTAGGTCTTACCAGCAGTGCAATAGCAGCAAGTGCAGGATACAGGTAAAAGAGTCAGTGAGGGGCAGAGTTCAAAAGGGAGACAGCTCTGGGGAAAAAGCTGTTCCTCAGTCTGCTGGTTTTTGTCCGGGGGAGCCTGAAGCGAGGAGAGAAAACAGTCTGTGAGCAGGGTGAGAGGAATCCTTAAGAATACTGTGTGCTCTGCGCAGACAGTGTTTCTTCTGGATGTCCTCAATGGCTGGCAGTGTGGTCCTTGTGATGCGTTGGGCCGTTTTCACCACCCGCTGCAGTGCCTTACGCTCAGCAACAGAGCAGCTTCCATACCAGACTGTGACGCAGTTGGTCAGGATTCTTTCTATTGTGCAGCAGTAGAAGTTCACCAAGACAGCTGATGAAAGTTGGTTTTTCTTAAGTTGCCTTAAGAAAAATAGGCACTCTGTAAATTCCTTCCAGGTCTTTCATCAGTTCTTCATCCAATGACTGAGCTGCTTGGGGGTGACACTGAATGGACCTGAAGCGAGGCACATATGAAGGTGTTTAACAGGGTGAAGAGCATGTTGACCACAGCACCAGCGTTAGCGTTCTATGATACTTCCAAGACCACAGTGGTCAGCGTTGACGCAAGTAGTTATGGTCTAGGTGCTGCCCTGTTTTAGCAGCAGGAAGAAGGACTACTTCCGAATGATTTCTGTTTAAGGACTTTAACTGAGACTGAACGCCGCTACTCGCAAATCGAGATTGAATGCCTAGCTGGAGTGAGGGCATGTGAACAGTTCTCGCGTTACTTGCAAGATATGGACTAATTTGAGCTCCAGACTGATCATAAGCCACTTGTACCATTGATTAACACAAACGATGTTGACAAAGCTTCCTTAAGGTGCCAACGGTTACTGATACATTTGATGAGATTTAATGTCAAAGCAGTGCATGTACCAGGCAAACAGCTCGTGGTGGCAGACACTCTTTCCAGAAATCCTCTGACTCATTACACTGAGTCTGATACAGAGCGTAACCTGACAGTGCATCAATGCCACGGGACTGAGCCCAGCTCAACGGATGATCAGACGTCAGATCAGAAAGACAGTTCCAATACTACCAAAGAAAGTATATTGTGCAAACAAAGGAAGGCACAATCTCTTGCCGAAACAGAGACACATTCAGAGTGTCCCCGATACTCCTAAACTCCTGAAAACACTTGAGACACGACATGGACAGGCTGTGACTGAGAACAGTGAAGCTAAAGACAGACCCTCACTTGAGACTGATTTACTCACAGACACTACAAATCGGTTTCCTACCACAATTTCCAGTGCACTACACACTTATACACCCTCTAGCAAAAGAACCCTTACTGGTAGAGAAGTAAAACAGCCAGTTAAATTTAAGGATTGTTTTGGGGTAGGTGTTTATACTAACCATACAGATGCAAAGGATCCACTTGCACGTTAACTTCTACAGTATGCTGTAAGATTGTGGGAAAAAAAGTGAACTTAAAAACATGTTCTGTGATGTTGACAGGTTATGGTTAAGAGGTTGACGATTGTAAGCAAAGGATATTTTTAAGTTGATATTGATATGTTACCAGGTTGGAAAAGTAATTTGCTTTGTTCCATGTTGCTAAAAGGGAACTTGTTATACATTTACTATAGGGGGGCTTCATCGCTTTAAAGAGGGGAGATGTGAACAGGTTATTGAGATTGGCTGTTCTGTGTCAAGGTCCAGGGTTGCGGCGGCAAAGGGGGCAGAGCCAGCATGAGCAGGCTGACACAGGCAGAAAGATCGCTAACGAGTGCATGCTTTAATAAAGTTATATTTTGAGTTCTAAAGCGATGGTCTACTCTATTTAACATGACACCTTGTCTGCTTAACAAATTTTAGAAAAACATTTTGTTGAAATTATTAATATATACGAATAAAAATAGTCAATTTACAGCATTTAAATCTGTCTTATCAATATGACCAAAAGGACTTTTATGATCAATTATGTAAGAAACTCTGAAAACTGGACTGACACAGTTTCAATTTACTATAACTTCTATGTTAAGCAGCTTTGACACAATTTACATTGTAAAAGCACTAGATAAATAACAATGAATGCATTTAATCTGTACATGTTAATGGACCAAACAAAATATGATCTGATTTATTTTACATTAAATGTGCATCAAAATTACAGTGTGTGTAGCCAATGTTTCCAGTGTCTTTTCACTTTTCAGCTTTTAATGAGACATTTTAAGACTTAATGAAAACTAATGTTTTATTTATTTATTTCAGACCAAATTGAAGAGAATGAGGGGAATAAAGAAGAGGATCATCATGTCAAAATTGAGGAAAAAACTCATTTACAGACTGATGGTATTTTGAAAAGGAGAGACAAGAATCGTTTCACCTGCACACAGTGTGGAAAGAGTTTTGGAAGACAAAGCAGTCTTAAAATTCACATGAGGATCCACACTGGAGAGAAACCATTCACATGCACTCAGTGTGGGAAGAGTTTCATCCAATCATCATCCCTTAATCTACACATGATGAGCCACAATGGAGAGAAACCATTCACTTGCACCCGGTGTGGGAAGAGTTTCAGCCGCTCATCACACCTTGATCACCACATGAGGATCCACACTGGAGAGAAACCATTCATGTGCACTCAGTGTGGGAAGAGATTCAGCCTATCATCATCCCTTAATCAACACATGAGGATCCACACTGGAGAGAAACCATTCATGTGCACTCAGTGTGGGAAGAGTTTCAGCCTATCATCATCCCTTAATCTACACTTAAGAATCCACACTGGAGAGAAACCATTCACATGCACTCAGTGTGGGAAGAGTTTCAGCCAATCATCATCCCTTAATCAACACATGAGGATCCACACTGGAGAGAAACCATTCACTTGCACCCGGTGTGGGAAGAGTTTCAGCCGCTCATCACACCTTAATCACCACATGAGGATCCACACTGGAGAGAAACCATTCATGTGCACTCAGTGTGGGAAGAGTTTCAGCCAATCATCATCCCTTAATCTACACATGATGATCCACACTGGAGAGGAACCATTCACATGCACTCAGTGTGGGAAAAGTTTCTGCCAATCATCACACCTTAATCTGCACATGAGGATCCACACTGGAGAGAAACCATTCACTTGCACTCAGTGTGAGAGGAGTTTTAACTACTCCTCAAACCTTAATAAACACATAAGGATCCACACTGGAGAGAAACCATTTGCATGCACTCAGTGTGAGAGGAGTTTCAACCAATCATCATCCCTTAATGAACACATGAGGATCCACACTGGAGAGAAACCATTCACTTGCACTCAGTGTGGAAAGAGTTTTGGAAGAAAATGCAATCTTAAGATTCACCTGAGGATCCACACTGGAGAGAAACCATTCACATGCACTCAGTGTGAGAAGAGTTTTAACAAATCATCAAACCTTAATAAACACATGAGGATCCACACTGGAGAGAAACCATTCAATTGCACTTAAGCCGCGGTCACAATGGACTTTTCTCCCCATAGACTTCCATGTATGTCTCAGACCGAAAACGCAAGTCTGTGTGTTTTGCAGTTCACTGCATTGCAAAGTTCAAGCTTGGTGAACTTTGACCTGTGAAATCACATCACTTGACTGTGTAAGACCAATTGTAGATCAAAACATGACCTCTCTGGACAGAAATTAAAAATATAGACCAATCGCTCACTTTTTTTAATGTCTAATCATCTTGTTTAATCCCGCCCCTTTTCTAGGGCTGCTCGATTATGGGTAAAATCAAAAGCACGATCATTTTGGTCATAATTTTATATCACGATTATTCAAAACAATTATCAGTTGGTCAAAATTATTCGCCCTTCTGTGAATTTTTTTTTTGTATATATAAATATTTCCCAAATCATTATTAACAGAGGAATTTTTCACAATATTTCCTATAATATTTTTTCTTCTGGAGAAAGACTTATTTGTTTTATTTCGGCTAAAGTGAAAGCAGGTTTAAATATTTTGAAATCTATTTTAATAGCTTAGTATTTCTAGCTCCCTTAAGCAATATATATTTTAATTGTCTGAGAAGAAACTACTGTTATACAATGACTTGCCTAATTACACTAATTAAGCCTTTGAATGTCACTTTAAGCTGAATACTAGTATCTTGAAAAATATCTAGTAAAATATAATGTGCTGTAATCACAGCAAAGATAAAAGAAATCAGCAACAAATGTGTACAACTATAAAGGGGGCGGTATAAGATGCATTAATCGTTTATCTCGATCAATTGTTTTCCATACTCTGTAGAAGCCAAAATCAAAACCAGATTTTCGATTAATTGCACAGCCCTACCCTTTTCGCAGCGCCATACAACAGAATTTCGCATGCTCAAACTCTAGTGTGACCGCAGCTTCGGTGTGGGATGAGATTCAGCAACTCCTCAGACCTTAATAAACACATAAAGACCCATACTAGAGAGAAACCATTCACATTCACTCAGTGTGGGAAGAGTTTTAGCTGATCAGCAATCCTTAACGAACACATGAAGATCCACACTGGTGTGAAAGAGTATATGTGCTTGAGTGTGAGAAGACTTTTATTACAGCTCCAAAATTAAAACTGCACCAGACGATTCACACTGGAGAAGACCGTACAAGTGTTCACACTCTGACATGTCTGAATAATGTTTGAAAAGGCTGAGTGACGGTATACTGTTTTCCAACACTCTTACACTGCAGTAGGTGGGGTTGTAAATGTGTCCTCGCGTTTACTGTAAACACGATGGTGGCGGCTGAGAGAAGAACAGTTTCATACACATCTGGCAAACCACCTCTGCAGCTTGAAATCTCTTTGCAAGTGATTGTACAGGTGCGGATACATCTGTACTTTACTCTCCAGTATATTCATGTAGCTAGTGTTGTTTTGGATGATGTTCTCTGTCTGACTCCCTGAATGAGAAACAAATCACTGGGAAGACGCTGCACATCAAAGAAGGTGGAGCTCCAGGACGGTTAGTTTGCAGTATACCAGGGCCTCAAGTTTAGAAAGCTCATTCAATTGTCCAGTGTTGCATCTTTTATTAGTAAAGTTTCTTTATTTTTAGGTTCAAGATTCTTTCTAGTTTACTACATTTACTTTTCTGAGTAGAATACAAACTTGATGAATATTTTATGATTTAGGCAGAGCGACAGGTATTAAGTTTTACAATATTAATACACTGTGATGATCCCAAGACTCCAGATTGGAGTATGTGGTAAATCCTGATTGGATGCCTGCATTACTCATCAATGGATTTATAAAAGTTGTTGTGCTAGATACACCAGGAAGCTGTGGCTACTCGGGGGTCCCCATGTCTAGACCTGCCCTCTCATTGACTCTTTAACCTTATGGTTTTGTTTTGCATTACTTGTATCATGTAGTTAAAGTGTTGTTGTGATTATATCCTGAGTTCTTTATCTTCATTATTATCCCTAGACATTTGTTGGTTGCTTTGATTGATTGTTCTATGAGTGACATTTTATAATAAATAATTTGCATTCAGGCTATTTTGTTGGCTCATCTCTCTTTTATGTTGCGACTCAAACAAGCGGGCCATAACACTTTGTAAAATGTGTCCGGTTGTATCTGAGATCTTGTCTTTTCAGTCATGATCATAGGTGAGTGTAGGAACCAAGACTGAGCGATAAATTGAGAACATTGCCTTTTGTCTCAGCTCCTTCACCATAACAGACAATCACATCAACTGCATTACTGCTGCCGCTGCACTGATCCATCTTGAAATCTTACATTCCATTCCTCATGTAAAAAGAAAAAAATCGCAGATACTCTATTTAGGGTAAGAACTCAACACCAAACTGGAGATGGCTATCTTTTTCCAGTCAAGCTCCATGCTTTCTGACTTAGAGGTGCTGTTTCTTTCCCTTCCATGTCACACTCAGTAGCAAACTGTCCCAATGCATGCTGAAGGTCCATGTCCTGTGAAGCCAAAACGCTGTTATATGGAAATGGAAGAGACAGTTCTAGCCTGCACCTAAAATTCTGTCAGTAAAAATTATTATATTTTTGAGATCAGCCTTAAAAGAAACACATTTACAAAATAAAATGAATAAATGGATAGATAGATAGACATTGTAGTGGTGGAAGGGGAAGTAGGATGGCTTGTTCAACTATAAACCAAGATGGAGCTCTCTCAGGAGGGATGGACCAGTGCACGAGATGTCTCAACCCTTTTTTTATCAACTGGCTGTTGCAGTGTACTCCTATGCAACCTAGGGTGCTTATTGTTCCAAATAAATTGACTAAATCATCAAAATGTTTTAAATATCGTAAATAAAAATTTACAGGGATATACTGAAATAGAGAAGTAACTTTAGGAAGGACATTCATTTTGAGTATGATAGTTTGTAGAGCTGTGAACCTACACTGGTCTCACGGTTCAGTTCGGTTACAATTATCATGCAATTGATTTGGTTCAATTAGATATCACGGTGCATTGACAATGCTTTCCATACACAGTTTTATATTTTCTTCATAGCAGCAATTCTTGTATTAAAATGTATGAATATATTTATATACTATTTGTAATACAATTTTGTCATTTAATATAAACAGTCAGATATATAAACTACCTTTAAATAACACGAGCATTTATAGCAATTAATTTAAACAAATATAAATATCCCGCTCACTTTCTGATCTTTGTCTAGTTCTCTTACACCCCTTTGATTGGTCACACCCGCGATTGGCTCTTGCACGCTGTGCTCTTTACAGATGAGTAACACTGATAAGTGGCAGGCGGCAGCGGCGATCACAGCTGATCCATCATAGATAAGGTGGAGAAAACTCTGCAGGCACGTGCTCGTGCCTGAATCCAGAAGTATCGCTGTAAAACAGCCGAGTAGAGAAAAAGTCACGCCAGCAGGTCAAATGGGCAACAGTGAGAGAGAAAGAGTGAGAGAGAGAAAGAAAGAAATGAAGTATTTTCATTCTCTCAATCACAGTGAAATAGGGGCTTCTGCTGTGTTAGTGAAAGACTGATCCAGCAAACACACAGGTAGTGAAATTGTGCACAGTTTCTGAGTTTTAATTAGATGGAGCGTTGTAAATACTCGTGCTCGCCTCCCTCGCCATAGCGCATATGAGATAAATGACGTCAGTACACAATAACCGGTTATGACCTGAACCGATACCGAAATGTCAGCGTCTGCATCGCGGTGCACCGAAGAAACAAGTAATTTTGACACCCCTAACAATTTGTTATTTTGACTACCTCAGAGCAGTGGTTCTCAATTCTGGTGCTTGTGCAAAATGAGTTGACAACCGTCCCAAATAAATTATATCTCTTATTACTAAATCTTAGAATCACACCTGAGAAACCACAAAAGCAGAGATTTGGCTTCTCTATAACTGCTTAAGATCAATTTGCACCAGATCATCAAGAGACAACATTTGTTTGAGTTTCTTTCGCTGACTGGCCTCGACGAAACTTGGCGTTCCTGATTGGTTGGTGACTCGACTTAAGTGACAATCTTGGGATTCACTCGCATGTGAGTGGAAGTTGTCCTGGGTTACCGGGGTGACAGACTCTGCTGCGAGTCGATTTACAGAAGGTTTTTTTGCAGTTTCGGTGTTGCATGGAAAGTTCTTTGCAACCTGATTGCGTGACAGTGCAGTGTCCGAAAGCAAGGCAAGAGGGGGCAGAGAGCAGCAGCGAGCATGAGGGAGCGAAAGGTTTTGGAAAGTGATTTATAGCTTGTGCTCACTCCCAGACTGGAGGCTTCTGCAGGATATGTAGACCTTCAGCAGTAGGTGGAGGTAGGGGGGTACAGTGCCAGTGATTTGAACTTGATACGAGCCTCGAGCGGTAACCAATGCAGAGAGATAAAGAGAGGAATTACATGGGCTCTCATTGAAGACCAGGTGAGCTGCAGCGTTCTGGAGCATCTGTAGAGGATTAAGGGTGCAGGATGGGAGTCCAGCTAGAAGGGCACTGTCGAAGTCCAGCCTTGAAATGATAAGAATTTGCAGTAAAAGTTGTGCAGCATGATCTGTTAACCAGTTAAACTCTAGTGCTATTTTGGGATTTCCGCCTGGATTTTGCCTACCCAAATTTAAAAGATTCCCAAATCCACATACAGAGGTGTAAATGCAAAAATTTGGTATAATTTTAAAGAAAACCCTTTGAATTTTCATAAAACACTATTGAAAGTGTTTAAAATAACTGTATATGTTGTCTGTGTTATAATAAACACCTAAAAAAGAGGTGCTTTTTGTATTTTTTTTTATAAACTCAAATTTGAAAGTGTACCTTATAGGTTCTGTGTGGTCTAGCTTGCTGTAATTAATTTTGGTGGTTCCTGCACATGTCTGTAATCATAGGAAAAAAGAAAAATGTCTCTACCATAATCTATGCAAAAGTTATTGTATTCCAACTGATGAGAGGTCAGGGACCGGTTATTATTTTTATATTTCACTATTCTTTTGTTTGATCAAACATAATTCACTGTGTTTGGACCACGTCAGACATATAAAAGGATTACTTATGCACACCACCTCAAAAACAGAGGGGAAAAGGCCCTGAAGTGCACAGCATAAGGTAAGAGATGACAGCTGTCTGTGCTATCTGGGGCTGCTTATTGATCATAAATGTATTGTTTTCACTTCTGCTCCATGGAAACACCGCGATTCATTTGACAACCGTTTGATATGAGAATAGAATTCAGTAAAAAGAATGCTAGAACCGTATGAACACCGGCAAGAGCTTTCATTTGAGCTATAACTTGTACATGTGTCATATATGAACCATATGAAAAATATGAAAATGAACCAATGTTCAATACCCAGCTCGGGTATCCAAAATACTGTGTATTTAAGTGTAAATAACTTTTAAACTTAAAAACCAAAGTGATGCATATGTGCATAAAATATAGATTCTACACTTTCTAACAAAGCCAGTTAAGGGGGTCTGGTGCAATGCTAGCCCTATAAATCTTAAAGCGAAAGTCGATGACGTCACGGTACCGGGCCCGCAGAGTTTAACTGGTGTTAAGAAGAGTCAGATTTTTCTGATGTTGAAAAGTGCAGATCTGCATGATGGAGCTGTGTTAGCAATGTCCTCTTTGAAGGACAACTGATCATCCAGAATCACCCTAAGATTTCTTACCGAACTACATGGGATGGATGATCCCAGCTGGATTGAGAAATTGTGTTGAATGTGTGGAGTTGCAGGTAAGGTGGTGTAAGCAGATGAGTAAGCAGTTGGTGATGTTTTTTCCAAACCGATATCCTTCAGGCAGTTTGATGTGAGTTAAAAATTTGGAAATAATTTAGTTGAAAAAAGCCCTTTGAAGTGTTTTGGCAATAAATAGAAGGAGAGAGACTGGTCTGTATTTTTCATCCAATGAGGTGTTGGGTGATGGTTTTTTGAACAGTGAGGTTACCCAGGCCTGTGTAACCCTGCAGGCCCTACACCACCCAACCTGCTCTAAGCTTGGATCGAACCGGCGACGTTTCGCATGGCAGTTGCTCTAACAAAAATGCTAAAAACCATGGCTCCCAGCATCTGTCACCAGAGCACCTTTAGAGGTCAGAGGAGTGAGGTTTACCTGCACAGCACTTCACTAGCTGGCCACCGTTACACTTAAAGATGTTATATAGGAGTATAATTGTTGTTGTTTTGAGGTTGTAAGCAGAATGGTCTCATACCTCATAACTAGCCAGCGTAGAATTTTCTTGCACTTTATTAGCACACAAAAAAACTGCTGTTGTTGAGCTAATAGAGCAGCTGCTAATTATTTCACTTTTTGACATCGTTCAGCACCAGAGTAAGAGCTGAAGGCCTGATGTTTTGTTTCATAATGTCTTTTAATATTATATTCCGTCATTACTGCAACTGATTCCTGGCAAATTAAACAGACACATATTCCGCTGACCTCTGTGAAGAAATATTCTTTGCCCCAACGTGACTGAAATTTCCTGCACTCACTGGTGATTTTTCTTTTTCTTGGTTGTGCCATGGCTCGCCAAAACATGATTATCAATTATGTTTCCTTCAGTTTGTTCGGTTCGTTTTACTTCATAACAGGAACTGCTGCCTAATTGAAGGCATTCCATAGCGACACCCGGTGGTTATTTATTGAATTACGTTCCTTTTTGTAAAGCGGGCCAGATTCTATTAATATTTATAAAAAGCCTCGCGGGCCACCACAAAACTGATTGCGGGTCGTAGATGGCCTGCGGGCCGTAGTTTGGACACCCCAGTCTAATAATTCTAAAACTCAAAATCAGATCCTAAAGACAAAGTTGAAATTCCAATAAATTAAGTCATAACGCCCAAAAGGATTTTAAAATCCTATAGGACAAAGTGAAAATCCAATAAAAAATTCTGAATGTCCATTAGAATTTTACAATCCTATAGTACAAAGTGGAAATCATATAAGAAAAAATCTGAATGCCTATTAGAATTTTAGGAATCCTTTAAGATCCTGTAGGATCCTAAAGGATAAACTGAAATTCCAATAGGATTTTTTGACAAGGGGTCTGATTTTGTCTACATTTGTCTAGTTTTGTTTAGTTTTGTCTAGGTTTGTTTTGTCTGATTTTGTCTACTTTTGTCTAGTTTTGTTTTTTCTGATTTTGTCTAGTTTTGTTTGGTCTGATTTTGTCTAGTTTTGTTTGGTCTGATTTTGTCTACTTTTGTCTAGTTTTGTTTTTTCTGATTTTGTCTAGTTTTGTTTGGTCTGATTTTGTCTACTTTTGTCTAGTTTTGTTTTTTCTGACTTTGTCTACTTTTTTGTCTTCTTTTGTTTAGTTTTCTTGTCTGATTTATTCTATTTTTGTCTACTTTGTTTTGTTTAGTTTTGTCTAGTTTTGTTTTGTCTGACTTTGTCTACTATTTTGTCTTCTTTTGTTTAGTTTTCTTGTCTGATTTTGTCTACTTTTGTCTACTTTTGTCTACTTTTGTCTTGTTTTGTTTGATGTTGTCCACTTTTGTCTACTTTTATTTAGTTTTGTGTAGTTTTGTCTAGTTTTTTTCTGATTTTGTCTACTTTTGTTTAGTTTTGTCTAGTTTTGTTTTGTCTGATTTTGTCTACATTTGACTACTTTTGTTTAGTTTTGTCTAGTTTTGTTTTGTCTGATTTTGTCTACTTTTGTCTAGTTTAGTTCTGTGTGATTTCGTCTACTTTTGTTTTGTCTGATTTTGTCTAGTTTTTTTGTCTGATTTTGTCTACTTTGGTCTAGTTTTGTTTCGTCTGTTTTGTCTACTTTTGTATGATTTTGTCTGATTTTGTGTATTTTTGTCTAGTTTTGTTTTGTTTGATTTTGTCTGATTTTGTCTATTTTTGTCTGATTTTGTGTTTTTTTGTCTAGTTTTGTTTTGTTTGATTTTGTCTAGTTTTTTCTACTTTTGTTTTGTTTTGTCTACATTTGTCTAGTTTTGTACAGATTTGTCTAGTTTTGTTTTGTCTGATTTTGTCTACTTTTGTCTAGTTTTGTTTTGTCTACTTTTGTCTAGTTTTGTTTAGTTTGTCTAGTTTTGTTTAGTTTGTCTAGTTTTGTTTATTTTTGTCTAGTTTTGTTTTGTCTACTTTTGTCTAGTTTTTTGTCTACTTTTGTCTAGTTTTGTTTAGTTTGTCTAGTTTTGTTTAGTTTTGTGTATTTTTGTCTAGTTTTCTTGTCTGATTTTGTCTACTTTTGTTTTGTTTGATTTTGTCTACTTTTGTTTTGTATGATTTTGTCGAGTTTTGTTTGGTCTGATTTTGTCTACTTTTATTTTGTCTGATTTTGTGTATTTTTGTCTAATTTTCTGGTCTGATTTTGTCTACTTTTGTCTACTTTGTTTTGTTTGATTTTGTCCACTTTAGTCTACTTTTGTTTAGTTTTGTGTAGTTTTGTCTAGTTTTGTCTGATTTTGTCTACTTTTGCCTAGTTTGTCTAATTTTCTTTCGTCTGATTTTGTCTACATTTGTTTAGTTTTGTCTAGTTTTGTTTTGTTTGATTTTGTCTACTTTTTTCTACTTTTGTTTTGTTTTGTCTACATTTGTCTAGTTTTGTATAGAATTGTCTAGTTTTGTTTTGTCAGGTTTTGTCTGATTTAGTCTACTTTTGTTTTGTATGATTTTGTCTTCTTTTGTCTAGTTTTGTTTTGTCTAGTTTTGTCTAGTTTTGTTTAGTTTGTCTGGTTTTGTTTTGTCTAATTTTGTTTTGTCTGATTTTGTCTTCTTTTGTCTAGTTTTGTTTTGTCTACTTTTGTCTAGTTTTGTTTAGTTTGTCAAGTTTTGTTTTGTCTGATTTTGTCTAGTTTTATTTTGTCTGATTTTGTCTACTTTTGTTTTTTCTGATTTTACCTAGTTTTTTGTCTGATTTTGTCCACTTTTCTCTAGTTTTGTTTTGTCTTATTTTGTCTACTTTTCTCTAGTTTTGTTTTATTTAATTTTGTCCAATTTTGTCAAGCTTTGTCTGATTTAGTCTACTTTTGTTTTGTCTGATTTTGTCTTCTTTTGTCTAGTTTTGTTTTGTCTACTTTTGTTTAGTTTTGTCTAGTTTTGTTTTGTCTGATTTTGTCTACTTTTGTTTTGTCTGATTTTGTCATTTTGTTTGGTCTGATTTTGTTTACTTTTGTCTAGTTTTGTTTTGTCTGATTTTGTCTACTTTTGTTTTGTCTGATTTTGTCTACTTTTGTCTAGTTTTGTTTTGTTTGATTTTGTCTACTTTTATTGCTTTTGTTTGGTTTTGTCTAGTTTTGTTTTGTCTATGTTTGTCTAGTTTTGTATATTTTTGTCCAGTTTTGTTTTGTCTGATTTTGTCTAATTTTGTCTAGTTTTGTTTTGTCTGTTTTTGTCTAGTTTTCTTGTCTGATTTTTTCTACTTTGTTTTGTTTGATTTTGTCTACTTTTGTGTAGTTTTGTCTAATTTTCTTTCATCTGATTTTGTCTACATTTGTTTAGTTTTGTTTAGTTTTGTCTTGTTTTGTTTTGTCTGATTTTGTCTACTTTTGTCTAGTTTTGTTTTGTTTGATTGTCTTCTTTTGTTTAGTTTTGTCTAGTTTTGTTTTGTCTGATTTTGTCTACTTTTGTCTAGTTTTATTTAGTTTGATTTGTCTACTTTTGTTTAGTTTGTCTGGTTTTGTTTAGTTTTGTCTAGTTTTGATTTGTTTGATTTCATCTACTTTTGTTTAGTCTCATTTTGTCTATTTTGTTTGAATTTGTCTACTTCTGTCCAGTTGTATTTTGTCTGATTTTGTCTACTTTTGTCTAGTTTTTTTGTCTGATTTTGTCTATTTTTGTATAGTTTTGTTTTGTTTGATTTTATCTACCTTTGTCTAGTTTTGTTTAGTTGTGTCTGATTTTGTCTGATTTTGTCTACTTTTGTCTAGTTTTTTTGTCTGATTTTGTCTATTTTTGTTTTGTTTGATTTTATCTACCTTTGTCTAGTTTTGTTTAGTTGTGTCTGATTTTGTCTAGTTTTGTTTAGTTTTGTCTAATTTCGTTTTGTCTGATTTTGTCTACTTTTGTCTAGTTTTGTCTGATTTTGTCTACTTTTGTGTAGTTCTGTTTGTCTGATTTTGTCTACTTTTGTCTAGTTTTGTTTTGTCAGATTTTGTCTACTTTGGTTTTGTCTGATTTTGTCTAGATGCATTTTGTCTGATTTTGTCTACTTTTGTTTTGTCAGATTTTGTCTACTTTTGTTTTGTCTGATTAGGTCTACTTTTGTCTAGTTTTGTTTTGTCAGATTTTGTCTACTTTTGTTTTGTCTCATTTTGTCTAGATGCGTTTTGTCTGATTTTGTCTAGTTTTGTTTAGTTTTGTCCGATTTTGTCTAGTTTTGTTAAGTTTTTTCTAATTTCGTTTTGTCTGATTTTGTCTACTTTTGTCTAGTTTTGTCTGATTTTGTCTACTTTTGTCTAGTTTTGTTTTGTCTAGTTTTGCTTTGTCAGATTTTGTCTACTTTGTTTTGTCAGATTTAGTCTATTTTTGTCTAATTTTGTTTTGTCAGATTTTATCTTTTTTGGCTAGTTTTGTTTTGTCTGATTTTGTCTAGATGTATTTGGCTGATTTTGTCTACTTTTGTCTTGTTTTGTTTCGTTTTTTTCTCGTTTTGTTTAGTTTTGTTTAGTTTTGTTTTCTCTAGGTTTGTTTAGTTTTGTCTAGATTTGTTTAATTTTGTCCGATCTTGTCTACTTTTGTTTAGTTTTGTCTAATTTCATTTTGTCTGATTTTGTCTACTTTTGCCTAGTTTTGTCTGATTTTGTCTACTTTTGTCTAGTTTTGTTTTGTCTAGTTTTGTTTGTCCGATTTTGTCTAGTTTTGTTTGTCCGATTTTGTCTACTTTTGTTTTGTCTGATTTTGTCTAGTTTTGTTTTGTCTGATTTTGTCTACTTTTGTCTATTTTTGTTTAGTTTTGTCTCGTTTTGTTTAGTTTTGTCTGATTTTGTATATTTTTGTTTAGTTTTGTTTTGTCTAGGTTTGTTTAGTTTTGTCTGATTTTGTCTACTTTTGTCTAGTTTTTTCTGATTTTGTCTACTTTTGTCTAGTTTTGTCTAGGTTTGTTTGTCTGATTTTGTCTACTTTTGTCTAGTTTTGTTTTGTCAGATTTTGTCTACTTTTGTTTTGTCTGATTTTGTCTAGTTTAGTTTTGTCTAGTTTTGTTTTGTCTAGGTTTGTTTACTTTTGTCTAGATTTGTTTAGTTTTGTCCGATTTTGTCTACTTTTGTCTAGTTTTGTCTAATTTAATTTTGTCTGATTTTGTCTACTTTTGTCTAGTTTTGTTTTGTCTAGTTTTGTTTGTCAGATTTTGTCTACTTTTGTCTAGTTTTGTTTTGTCAGATTTTGTCTAGTTTAGTTTTGTCTAGTTTTGTTTTGTCTAGGTTTGTTTACTTTTGTCTAGATTTGTTTAGTTTTGTCCGATTTTGTCTACTTTTGTCTAGTTTTGTCTAATTTAATTTTGTCTGATTTTGTCTACTTTTGTCTAGTTTTGTTTTGTCAGATTTTGTCTACTTTTGTTTTGTCTGATTTTGTCTAGTTTAGTTTTGTCTAGTTTTGTTTTGTCTAGGTTTGTTTACTTTTGTCTAGATTTGTTTAGTTTTGTCCGATTTCGTCTACTTTTGTCTAGTTTTGTCTAATTTAATTTTGTCTGATTTTGTCTACTTTTGTCTAGTTTTGTTTTGTCTAGTTTTGTTTGTCTGATTTTGTCTACTTTTGTCTAGTTTTGTCTAGGTTTGTTTGTCTAGGTTTGTTTACTTTTGTCTAGATTTGTTTAGTTTTGTCCGATTTTGTCTACTTTTGTCTAGTTTTGTCTAATTTAATTTTGTCTGATTTTGTCTACTTTTGTCTAGTTTTGTTTTGTCAGATTTTGTCTACTTTTGTTTTGTCTGATTTTGTCTAGTTTAGTTTTGTCTAGTTTTGTTTTGTCTAGGTTTGTTTACTTTTGTCTAGATTTGTTTAGTTTTGTCCGATTTTGTCTACTTTTGTCTAGTTTTGTCTAATTTAATTTTGTCTGATTTTGTCTACTTTTGTCTAGTTTTGTTTTGTCTAGTTTTGTTTGTCAGATTTTGTCTACTTTTGTCTAGTTTTGTTTTGTCTACTTTTGTTTAGTTTTGTCTAGTTTTGTTTTGTCTGATTTTGTCTACTTTTGTTTTGTCTGATTTTGTCATTTTGTTTGGTCTGATTTTGTTTACTTTTGTCTAGTTTTGTTTTGTCTGATTTTGTCTACTTTTGTCTAGTTTTGTTTTGTTTGATTTTGTCTACTTTTATTGCTTTTGTTTGGTTTTGTCTAGTTTTGTTTTGTCTATGTTTGTCTAGTTTTGTATATTTTTGTCCAGTTTTGTTTTGTCTGATTTTGTCTAATTTTGTCTAGTTTTGTTTTGTCTGTTTTTGTCTAGTTTTCTTGTCTGATTTTTTCTACTTTGTTTTGTTTGATTTTGTCTACTTTTGTGTAGTTTTGTCTAATTTTCTTTCATCTGATTTTGTCTACATTTGTTTAGTTTTGTTTAGTTTTGTCTTGTTTTGTTTTGTCTGATTTTGTCTACTTTTGTCTAGTTTTGTTTTGTTTGATTGTCTTCTTTTGTTTAGTTTTGTCTAGTTTTGTTTTGTCTGATTTTGTCTACTTTTGTCTAGTTTTATTTAGTTTGATTTGTCTACTTTTGTTTAGTTTGTCTGGTTTTGTTTAGTTTTGTCTAGTTTTGATTTGTTTGATTTCATCTACTTTTGTTTAGTCTCATTTTGTCTATTTTGTTTGAATTTGTCTACTTTTGTCTAGTTGTGTTTTGTCTGATTTTGTCTACTTTTGTCTAGTTTTTTTGTCTGATTTTGTCTATTTTTGTATAGTTTTGTTTTGTTTGATTTTATCTACCTTTGTCTAGTTTTGTTTAGTTGTGTCTGATTTTGTCTGATTTTGTCTACTTTTGTCTAGTTTTTTTGTCTGATTTTGTCTATTTTTGTTTTGTTTGATTTTATCTACCTTTGTCTAGTTTTGTTTAGTTGTGTCTGATTTTGTCTAGTTTTGTTTAGTTTTGTCTAATTTCGTTTTGTCTGATTTTGTCTACTTTTGTCTAGTTTTGTCTGATTTTGTCTACTTTTGTGTAGTTTTGTTTGTCTGATTTTGTCTACTTTTGTCTAGTTTTGTTTTGTCAGATTTTGTCTACTTTGGTTTTGTCTGATTTTGTCTAGATGCATTTTGTCTGATTTTGTCTACTTTTGTTTTGTCAGATTTTGTCTACTTTTGTTTTGTCTGATTAGGTCTACTTTTGTCTAGTTTTGTTTTGTCAGATTTTGTCTACTTTTGTTTTGTCTCATTTTGTCTAGATGCGTTTTGTCTGATTTTGTCTAGTTTTGTTTAGTTTTGTCCGATTTTGTCTAGTTTTGTTTAGTTTTTTCTAATTTCGTTTTGTCTGATTTTGTCTACTTTTGTCTAGTTTTGTCTGATTTTGTCTACTTTTGTCTAGTTTTGTTTTGTCTAGTTTTGCTTTGTCAGATTTTGTCTACTTTGTTTTGTCAGATTTAGTCTATTTTTGTCTAATTTTGTTTTGTCAGATTTTATCTTTTTTTGGCTAGTTTTGTTTTGTCTGATTTTGTCTAGATGTATTTGGCTGATTTTGTCTACTTTTGTCTTGTTTTGTTTCGTTTTTTCTCGTTTTGTTTAGTTTTGTTTAGTTTTGTTTTCTCTAGGTTTGTTTAGTTTTGTCTAGATTTGTTTAATTTTGTCCGATCTTGTCTACTTTTGTTTAGTTTTGTCTAATTTCATTTTGTCTGATTTTGTCTACTTTTGCCTAGTTTTGTCTGATTTTGTCTACTTTTGTCTAGTTTTGTTTTGTCTAGTTTTGTTTGTCCGATTTTGTCTAGTTTTGTTTGTCCGATTTTGTCTACTTTTGTTTTGTCTGATTTTGTCTAGTTTTGTTTTGTCTGATTTTGTCTACTTTTGTCTATTTTTGTTTAGTTTTGTCTCGTTTTGTTTAGTTTTGTCTGATTTTGTATATTTTTGTTTAGTTTTGTTTTGTCTAGGTTTGTTTAGTTTTGTCTGATTTTGTCTACTTTTGTCTAGTTTTTTCTGATTTTGTCTACTTTTGTCTAGTTTTGTCTAGGTTTGTTTGTCTGATTTTGTCTACTTTTGTCTAGTTTTGTTTTGTCAGATTTTGTCTACTTTTGTTTTGTCTGATTTTGTCTAGTTTAGTTTTGTCTAGTTTTGTTTTGTCTAGGTTTGTTTACTTTTGTCTAGATTTGTTTAGTTTTGTCCGATCTTGTCTACTTTTGTCTAGTTTGTCTAATTTAATTTTGTCTGATTTTGTCTACTTTTGTCTAGTTTTGTTTTGTCTAGTTTTGTTTGTCAGATTTTGTCTACTTTTGTCTAGTTTTGTTTTGTCAGATTTTGTCTAGTTTAGTTTTGTCTAGTTTTGTTTTGTCTAGGTTTGTTTACTTTTGTCTAGATTTGTTTAGTTTTGTCCGATTTTGTCTACTTTTGTCTAGTTTTGTCTAATTTAATTTTGTCTGATTTTGTCTACTTTTGTCTAGTTTTGTTTTGTCAGATTTTGTCTACTTTTGTTTTGTCTGATTTTGTCT
Source organism: Danio aesculapii (assembly GCF_903798145.1). Classification (NCBI taxonomy): domain Eukaryota; kingdom Metazoa; phylum Chordata; class Actinopteri; order Cypriniformes; family Danionidae; genus Danio; species Danio aesculapii. Next base: position 16,078,932 of record NC_079438.1, read on the forward strand.
AGTTTAGTTTTGTCTAGTTTTGTTTTGTCTAGGTTTGTTTACTTTTGTCTAGATTTGTTTAGTTTTGTCCGATTTCGTCTACTTTTGTCTAGTTTTGTCTAATTTAATTTTGTCTGATTTTGTCTACTTTTGTCTAGTTTTGTTTTGTCTAGTTTTGTTTGTCAGATTTTGTCTACTTTTTTCTAGTTTTGTTTTGTCTAGGTTTGTTTACTTTTGTCTAGATTTGTTTAGTTTTGTCCGATTTTGTCTACTTTTGTCTAGTTTTGTCTAATTTAATTTTGTCTGATTTTGTCTACTTTTGTCTAGTTTTGTTTTGTCAGATTTTGTCTACTTTTGTTTTGTCTGATTTTGTCTAGTTTAGTTTTGTCTAGTTTTGTTTTGTCTAGGTTTGTTTACTTTTGTCTAGATTTGTTTAGTTTTGTCCGATTTTGTCTACTTTTGTCTAGTTTTGTCTAATTTAATTTTGTCTGATTTTGTCTACTTTTGTCTAGTTTTGTTTTGTCTAGTTTTGTTTGTCAGATTTTGTCTACTTTTGTCTAGTTTTGTTTTGTCAGATTTTGTCTACTTTGGTTTTGTCTGATTTTGTCTATATGCATTTTGTCTGATTTTGTCTACTTCTGTCTAGTTTTGTTTAGTTTTGTCTGATTTTGTTTTGTCTAGGTTTGTTTCGTTTTGTCAAGATTTGTTCAGTTTTGTCGAATTTTGTCTACTTTTGTTTAGTTTTATCTAATTTCTTTTTGTCTGATTTTGTCTACTTTTGTCTAGTTTTGTCTGATTTTGTCTACTTTTGTCTAGTTTTGTTTTGTCTAGTTTTGTTTGTCTGATTTTGTCTACTTTTGTCTAGTTTTGTTTTGTCAGATTTTGTCTGCTTTGGTTTTGTCTGATTTTGTCTAGATGCATTTTGTCTGATTTTGTCTACTTTTGTCTGCTTTTATTTTGTCAGATTTTATCTACTTTTGTTTTGTCTGATTAGGTCTACTTTTGTCTAGTTTTGCTTTGTAAGATTTTGTCTACTTTTGTTTTGTCTCATTTTGTCTAGATGCGTTTTGTCTGATTTTGTCTACTTTTGTCTAGTTTTGTTTAGTTTTGTCAGATTTTGTCTAGTTTTGTTTAGTTTTGTTTTGTTTGATTATGTCTACTTTTGTTTAGTTTTGTCTAGTTTTGATTTGTCTGGTTTTGTCTACTTTTGTATAATTTTGTGTTTTTTCGTCTAGTTTTGTTTTGTCTGATTTTGTCTACTTTTGTTAGATTTTGTCTAATTTTATTTTGTTTGATTTGTCTACTTTTGACTACTTTTGTTTAGTTTTGTCTAGTTTTGTTTTGTCTGATTTTGTCTACTTTTGTCTAGTTTTATTTAGTTTGAATTGTCTACATTTGTTTAGTTTGTCTGGTTTTGTTTAGTTTTGTCTAGTTTTGATTTGTCTGATTTTTTTGTACTTTTGTCTAGTTTTGTTTTGTCTGATTTCATCTACTTTTGTTTTGTCTCATTTTGTCTATTATGTTTGAATTTGTCTACTTCTGTCCAGTTGTATTTTGTCTGATTTTGTCTACTTTTGTCTAGTTTTTTTTGTCTGATTTTGTCTATTTTTGTCTAGTTTTGTTTTGTTTCATTTTATCTACCTTTGTCTAGTTTTGTTTAGTTGTGTCTGATTTTGTCTAGTTTTGTTTAGTTTTGTCTAATTTCGTTTTGTCTGATTTTGTCTACTTTTGTCTAGTTTTGTCTGATTTTGTCTACTTTTGTCTAGTTTTGTTTGTCTGATTTTGTCTACTTTTGTCTAGTTTTGTTTTGTCAGATTTTGTCTACTTTGGTTTTATCTGATTTTGTCTAGACGCATTTTGTCTGATTTTGTCTACTTTTGTTTTGTCTCATTTTGTCTAAATGCGTTTTGTCTGATTTTGTCTACTTTTGTCTAGTTTTGTTTAGTTTTGTCCGATTTTGTCTACTTTTGTCTGATTTTGTCTACTTTTGTCTAGTTTTGTTTTGTCTAGTTTTGCTTTGTCAGATTTTGTCTACTTTGTTTTGTCAGATTTAGTCTATTTTTGTCTAATTTTGTTTTGTCAGATTTTATCTTTTTTGTCTAGTTTTGTTTTGTCTGATTTTGTCTAGATGTATTTGGCTGATTTTGTCTACTTTTGTCTTGTTTTGTTTAGTTTATTCTCGTTTTGTTTAGTTTTGTCTGATTATGTCTATTTTTGTTTAGTTTTGTCTAGTTTTGTTTTGTCTAAATGCGTTTTGTCTGATTTTGTCTACTTTTGTCTATTTTGTTTAGTCTGATTTTGTCTTTTTTTGTCTAGTTTTGTTTTGTCTGATTTTATCTACCCTTGTCTAGTTTTGTTTAGTTTTGTCTGATTTTGTCTATTTTTGTTTAGTTTTGTTTTGTCTCGTTTTGTTGAGTTTTGTCTAGATTTGTTTAGTTTTGTCTAGTTTTGTCAGATTTTGTCTACTTTTGTCTAGTTTTGTTTTGTCTTATTTTGTCTACTTTTGTCTAGTTTTGTTTTGTCTGTTTTTGTCAACTTTTGTTTGATTTAGTCTACTTTTGTTTTGTCTGATTTTGTCTACTTTTTTCTGACTTTTTCTACTTTTGTCTAGTTTTTTTGTCTGATTTTGTCTACTTTGTTTGTCTGATTTTGTCTACTTTTGTCTGATTTTGTCTTCTTTTGTCCAGTTCTGTTTTGTCTCATTTTGTTTAGTTTTGTCTAGATTTGTTTAGTTTTGTCTATTTTTGTCCGATTTTGTCTACTTTTGACTAGTTTTGTTTAGTTTTGTCTAATTTTGTTTTGTCTGATTTTGTCTACTTTTGTTTTGTCTGATTTTGTCTACTTTTTTAGTTTTGTTTTGCCAGATTTTTTCTACTTTTGTTTTTGTCTGATTTTGTCTATTTTTGTTTAGTTTTGTCTAGTTTTGTTTTGTCTAGGTTTGTTTAGTTTTGTCTAGATTTGTTTAGTTTTGGGTAGTTTTGTCCGATTTTGTCTACTTTTGCCTAGTTTTGTTTAGTTTTGTCTAATTTCGTTTTGTCTGATTTTATCCACTTTTGTCTATTTTTGTCTTATTTTGTCAAGTTTTGTTTTGTCTAGTTTTGTTTGTCTGATTTTGTTTACTTTTGTCTAGTTTTGTTTTGTCAGATTTTGTCTACTTTTGGTTTGTCTGATTTTGTCTACTTTTGTTTAGTTTTGTCTCGTTTTGTTTAGTTTTGTCTGATTTTGTCTATTTTCATTTAATTTTGTTTTGTCTAGGTTTGTTTAGTTTTGTCTGATTTTGTTTACTTTTGTCTAGTTTTGTTTAGTTGTGTCTAATTTAGTTTTGTCTGATTTTGTCTACTTTTGTCTAGTTTTGTCTGATTTTGTCTACTTTTGTTTAGTTTTGTTTTGTCTAGGTTTGTTTAGTTTTGTCTAGATTTGTTTAGTTTTGTCTAGTTTTGTCTGATTTTGTCTGCTTTTGTCTAGTTTTGTTTTGTCAGATTTTGTCTACTTTTGTTTTGTCTGATTTTGTCTACTTTTATTTCGTTTTGTCTCGTTTTGTTTAGTTTTGTCTGATTTTGTCTATTTTCGTTTAATTTTGTTTGTCTAGGTTTGTTTAGTTTTGTCGGATTTTGTTTACTTTTGTCTAGTTTTGTTTAGTTTTGTCTAATTTCGTTTTGTCTGATTTTGTCTACTTTTGTCTGATTTTGTCTACTTTTGTTTAGTTTTGTTTTTTCTAGGGTTGTTTAGTTTTGTCTAGATTTGTTTAGTTTTGTCTAGTTTTGTCTGTTTTTCTCTAGTTTTGTCTAATTTTGTTTTGTCTGATTTTGTCTACTTTTGTCTAGTTCTGTTTTGTCAGATTTTGTCTAGTTTTCTCTCATTTTGTTTAGTTTTGTCTAATATCGTTTTGTCTGATTTTGTCTGCTTTTGTCTAATTTTGTCAGATTTTGTCTAGTTTTGTTTTGTCTAGTTTTGTTTGTCGGATTTTGTCTACTTTTGTCTAGTTTTGTTTTGTCAGATTTTGTCTACTTTGGTTTTGTCTGATTTTGTCTAGATGTTTTTTGTCTACTTTTGTCTAGTTTTGTTTTGTCTGATTTTATCTACCTTTGTCTAGTTTTGTTCAGTTTTGTCTCGTTTTGTTTAGTTTTGTCTGATTTTGTCTAGTTTTGTCTAGTTTTGTTTTGTCTAGGTTTGTTTAGTTATGTCTGGATTTGTTTAGTTTTGTCCGATTTTGTCTAGTTTTGTTTAGTTTTATCTAATTTCTTTTTGTCTGATTTTGTCTACTTTTGTCTAGTTTTGTCTGATTTTGTCTACTTTTGTCTAGTTTTGTTTTGTCTAGTTTTGTTTGTCTGATTTTGTCTACTTTTGTCTAGTTTTGTTTTGTCAGATTTTGTCTACTTTTGTCTAGTTTTGTCTGATTTTGTCTACTTTTGTTTAGTTTTGTTTTTTTCTAGGGTTGTTTAGTTTTGTCTAGATTTGTTTAGTTTTGTCTAGTTTTGTCTGTTTTTCTCTAGTTTTGTCTAATTTTGTTTTGTCTGATTTTGTCTACTTTTGTCTAGTTTTGTTTTGTCAGATTTTGTCTACTTTTGTCTATTTTGTTTAGTCTGATTTTGTCTTTTTTTGTCTATTTTTGTTTTGTCTGTTTTTATCAACTTTTGTTTGATTTAGTCTACTTTTGTTTTGTCTGATTTTGTCTACTTTTATCTTTTTTTTGTTTTGTCTCATTTTGTCTACTTTTGTCTGATTTTGTCTAATTTCGTTTTGTCTGATCTTGTCTACTTTTGTCAGGTTTTGTCTACATTTGTTTTGTCTGATTTTGTCTACTTTTGTCTAGTTTTGTTTTGTCTGATTTTGTCTAGTTTTGTTTAGTTTTGTCTCGTTTTGTTTAGTTTTGTCTGATTTTGTCTATTTTTTTGTTTAGTTTTGTTTTGTCTCGGTTTGTTTAGTTTTGTCTGATTTTGTCTACTTTTGTCTAGTTTTGTTTTGTCTGATTTTGTCTATTTTTGTCTAGTTTTGTTTTGTCATATTTTGTCTAGATGCGTTTTGTCTGATTTTGTCTACTTTTGTCTATTTAGTTTTGTCTGATTTTGTCTTTTTTTGTCTAGTTTTGTTTTGTCTGATTTTATCTACCCTTGTCTAGTTTTGTTTAGTTTTGTCTGATTTTGTCTATTTTTGTTTAGTTTTGTTTTGTCTAGGTTTGTTTAGTTTTGTCTAGATTTGTTTAGTTTTGTTTTGTCTGATTTTGTCTACTTTTGTTTGATTTAGTCTACTTTTGTTTTGTCTGATTTTGTCTACTTTTTTCTGACTTTTTCTACTTTTGTCTAGTTTTTTGTTTTGTCTGATTTTGTCTACTTTTGTTTTGTCTGATTTTGTCTTCTTTTGTCCAGTTCTGTTTTGTCTGATTTTGTCTAGTTTTGTTTAGTTTTGTCTCATTTTGTTTAGTTTTGTCTAGATTTGTTTAGTTTTGACTATTTTTGTCCGATTTTGTCTACTTTTGACTAGTTTTGTTTAGTTTTGTCTAATTTCGTTTTGTCTGATTTTGTCTACTTTTGTGTTGTCTGATTTTGTCTACTTTTGTTTAGTTTTGTTTTGCCAGATTTTTTCTAGTTTTGTTTTGTCTGATTTTGTCTATTTTTGTTTAGTTTTGTCTAGTTTTGTTTTGTCTAGGTTTGTTTAGTTTTGTCTAGATTTGTTTAGTTTTGGGTAGTTTTGTCCGATTTTGTCTACTTTTGCCTAGTTTTGTTTAGTTTTGTCTAATTTCGTTCTATTTTTGTCTTATTTTGTCAAGTTTTGTTTTGTCTAATTTTGTTTGTCTGATTTTGTTTACTTTTGTCTAGTTTTGTTTTGTCAGATTTTGTCTACTTTTGGTTTGTCCGATTTTGTCTACTTTTGCCTAGTTTTGTTTAGTTTTGTCTAATTTCGTTCTATTTTTGTCTTATTTTGTCAAGTTTTGTTTGTCTAATTTTGTTTGTCTGATTTTGTTTACTTTTGTCTAGTTTTGTTTTGTCAGATTTTGTCTACTTTTGGTTTGTCTGATTTTGTCTACTTTTGTTTAGTTTTGTCTCGTTTTGTTTAGTTTTGTCTGATTTTGTCTATTTTCGTTTAATTTTGTTTTGTCTAGGTTTGTTTAGTTTTGTCTGATTTTGTTTACTTTTGTCTAGTTTTGTTTAGTTGTGTCTAATTTCGTTTTGTCTGATTTTGTCTACTTTTGTCTAGTTTTGTCTGATTTTGTCTACTTTTCTTTAGTTTTGTTTTGTCTAGGTTTGTTTAGTTTTGTCTAGATTTGTTTAGTTTTGTCTAGTTTTGTCCGATTTTGTCTGCGTTTGTCTAGTTTTGTTTGTCTGATTTTGTTTACTTTTGTCTAGTTTTGTTTTGTCAGATTTTGTCTACTTTTGTTTTGTCTGATTTTGTCTACTTTTGTTTAGTTTTGTCTCGTTTTGTTTAGTTTTGTCTGATTTTGTCTATTTTCGTTTAATTTTGTTTGTCTAGTTTAGTTTAGTTTTGTCTAATTTCGTTTTGTCAAATTTTGTCTAGTTTTGTCTGATTTTGTCTACTTTTGTCTACTTTTGTTTAGTTTTGTTTTTTCTAGGTTTGTTTAGTTTTGTCTAGTTTTGTCCGATTTTGTCTGTTTTTCTCTAGTTTTGTTTAGTTTTGTCTAATTTTGTTTTGTCTGATTTTGTCTACTTTTGTCTAGTTTTGTTTTGTCAGATTTTGTCTAGTTTTGTCTCATTTTGTTTAGTTTTGTCTATCAAGTTTTGTCTGATTTTGTCTGCTTTTGTCTAATTTTGTCTGATTTTGTCTAGTTTTGTTTTGTCTAGTTTTGTTTGTCGGATTTTGTCTACTTTGGTTTTGTCTGATTTTGTCTAGTTTTTTCTAGTTTTGTTTTGTCTATGTTTGTTTAGTTATGTCTGGATTTGTTTAGTTTTGTCCGATTTTGTCTACTTTTGTTTAGTTTTGTCTGATTTTGTCTACTTTTGTCTAGTTTTGTTTTGTCTAGTTTTGTTTTGTCTGTTTTTATCAACTTTTGTTTTATTTAGTCTACTTTTGTTTTGTCTGATTTTGTCTACTTTTATCTTTTTTTTTGTTTTGTCTCATTTTGTCTACTTTTGTCTGATTTTGTCTAATTTTGTTTTGTCTGATTTTGTCTACTTTTGTCAGGTTTTGTCTACATTTGTTTGTCTGATTTTGTCTACTTTTGTTTTGTTTTGTCTGATTTTGTCTACTTTTGTCTAGTTTTGTTTAGTTTTGTTTTGTTTAGTTTTGTCTGATTTTGTCTAGTTTTGTTTAGTTTTGTTTTGTTTAGTTTTGTCTGATTTTGTCTATTTTTTTGTTTAGTTTTGTTTTGTCTCGGTTTGTTTAGTTTTGTCTGATTTTGTCTACTTTTGTCTAGTTTTTTTTGTCAGATTTTTTCTACTTTTGTCTGATTTTATCTAGATGCGTTTTGTCTGATTTTGTCTACTTTTGTCTAGTTTTGTTTTGTCTGATTTTGTCTATTTTTGTCTAGTTTTGTTTTGTCTGATTTTGTCTATTTTTGTTTTGTCTGATTTTGTCTACTTTTGTCTAGTTTTGTTTTGTCTGCATTTGTCTATTTTTGTCTACTTTTGTCTGATTTTGTATATTTTTGTTTAGCTTTGTCTAGGTTTGTTAAGTTATGTCTATATTTGTTTAGTTTTGTCTAGTTTTGTCCGATTTTTTCTAGTTTTGTTTAATTTCATTTTGTCTGATTTTGTCTAGTTTTGTCTGATTTTGTCTACTTTTGTCTAGTTTTGTTTGTCTGATTTTTTCTACGTTTGTCTAGTTTTGTTTTGTCTGATTTTGTCTATTTTTGTCTAGTTTTGTTTAGTTTTGTCTCGTTTTGTCTAGTTTTGTTTTGTCTAGGTTTGTTTAGTTTTGTCTAGATTTGTTTAGTTTTGTGTTGTTTTTTCCAATTTTGTCTAGTTTTGTTTAATTTCTTTTTGTCTACTTTTGTCTGATTTTGTCTACTTTTGTCTAGTTTTGTTTTGTCTAGTTTTGTTTGTCTGATTTTGTCTACTTTTGTTTTGTCAGATTTTGTCTACGTTTGTTTAGTTTTGTTTTGTCTGATTTTGTCTACATTTGTTTAGTTTTGTTGTCTTATTTTGTCTCCTTTGTTTTGTCTGATTTAGTCTACGTTTGTTTAGTTTTGTTGTCCTATTTTGTCTCCTTTGTTTTGTCTGATTTTGTCTACTTTTGTCTTGTCCGATTTGGTCTACTTTTGTCTGATTTTGTCTATGTTTGTCTATCTTTTTTGTCTGATTTTGTCAAGTTTTGTGTAGTTTTATTTTGTCCAATTTTGTATAGTTTTGCCTAGTTAAGTTTTGCCTGAATTTGTCTACTTCTGTTAATTTTGTTAAGTTTTGTTTTATCTGATTTTGTCTATTCTGTATAAAATTATATCCTTTATTTGTTATCACAACATATTTTTTTTTGTCAAGTCAACTAGATTCACTAAAGTTGTTGAGATAACAATGGATTGTTAGTTTAGGTTGATTAAAATAATAGCATGGTGGTAACACACTGATATAAAGGGCACCTATGGTGAAAAATCTACTTTTCAAGCTGTTTGCACAGACATGTGTGTAGATATAGTGTATAGACAGTCATATTGGGGTGATATAAACACACCCAGTCCTTTTTTTTTTTTCAAATTTAACATCATAAAAATGGTGGACCAATTGGAGCGGTTTTCAGATCGACCGCAACTTGACGTAAGAGTGTGGTCCCCCCGCTCACTGAATTGATTGACAGCTGTGCGTATTAACATGTCCCGGTTGTCACGTGTATAATCATATCAACAATACCAGACGTGCAAGCAACCGGGAATAAAAGGTCTGTTCAGTTCGCTAGGATCATCAATCATCATCAAATGTGATCAAGAGTGAGTTTCACATGTTTAAAATGCTTTAAAATAGAGCATGTGTGTAATGAATTACAGCGATTCACTTCAGATTCACTTAATCAGCACAGCTGCGGGTCAGAACAATTATAAAAGAAGACGCTTCAATCCCGGTTTGTGGATGTTAAATCAGGTTTATTTTGTACATTAACATAACAGATATCCATACAGCAGTAAGTGTGCAAACAGAGTGCGAAGCTAAACACGCGCTGTCTCTGTCTCTCTCTCTCTCTGTGTTTGTTTGTGTGGGTATCTGCGCTATGTGTGTGTGTGTGTGTGTGTGTGTGTGTGTGTGTGTGTGTGTGTGTGTATGTGTGTGTGTGTGTGTGTGTGTGTGTGTGTGTGATCAGCAGCAGCGCCCCCATCCCCCAGCACAACATAGCAGTGGGGGAGGGGTGGCGCCTGCTCTCCAGCACTTGTTAACTTGTTAACTCTTATAGTATGGCGTTCCTCCAAGCTCTTTAACCTGACGCTGCAACGTGCACTCGTCTCACCGAACGTCTCACTGAACGTCTCACTGACGTCTTAAAAAAATATTTTTTTTGCTATTAAATCCATGCAATTTAAGACGCAGAAGCGACGTTGACGTGACGTTGATTCACGTGTAGCAGTGAAGTTATTTATTTTTTCGCTAACACGTATCATAACACGCTGCTCACACGGCTCAGTGCAGTGTGTGAGCCAGTGCACAATTTTCTTGCCCTTCATACATTCCTCTCAATAGACGTGACATCAGCGTCTGACTTGTTACATGACGTCTGCGTCTACCTTTTTTTTTTTTAAATATATATTTTTGAGCAGTTTTTAGTGCGGCTGTTAGCTTTTTGCCAGCTAACTTATACAATATTCAATAATGTTCTGCAAATTAAACATAAATATATAAATATATAATGATATTTGTTTTCAAGATAGCATAAAAACGTATAAAAATGTATAAGATAAATAACAAATGTCTCCGGAAGTAAAGTTTAGGTTGTTTATTAGTATAATCATGTCATTTAGTTTTAGAAAATCCTTTTTAAATTCGTTTTACATTTGAGTCTTATTGTGTTTTATTTTTTTACATGTTTAATGTAGCCTACAGCATATCAGTGATGACCAACTCATCGATCGCAATCGCCTGTTAGATCTGATACTTTTGCTGTAAAAATATTAGAAAAATAGAACATTACGTTAACCATTATTGTGTTATTTTTAAAGCACCTGTCTTCATTTTACGTTTAAAACGTAATAGGATTCTTTGAAGAAGAAAACAACTTATTTTATTCTTTTTTTCTTTCTTTTTAGAAAGAAAATTTAGATTTTTATTCAGCAATAATGTTATGTTGATAGTATTTATTTTTTTGATAATAATTTGCCAGGATTCAAATCAATCAATCAATCCTGTAAAAATATCATTGAAAAACTTATTTAATAGCACAACGTTAATCCATTGAATTATCAGGCGACATAAAAATGTTAAAAATTAAACTTTGCATCACATAAATAAACAAAGTATATTAAACTAGAAAATAATTATTTTAAATTGTAATAATATTTTCTATTAACCAAACCCCGACCATTTAATAAAAAATACATAACCAAAACAGTGTATAATCCTAAAACGTTAGCCTACTGTTATTTGAAATATATATATATATATATATATATATATATATATATATATATATATATATATCATTATTATCATTATTATATTATTATTATTTTTTATTTTTTTTGTGTGTGTGTGAAAATGTGCTTTAAATGTTAAAGTGAAATCGCCAGTAGGTGGCAGAATGTCACTATTAATTGAATCATTTCTCATTTAAACGGTTGATAATTCAACACGAAACAATGTCATATTGCTTAGAGGCAAAACAGCGCCGTGGCTGTGTTTGCAGTTTGCTAAAAAAAAAAAAAAAAATCTTTTTTTTTTGATAAATAGAACAAAAATAGCCAATATGTTGTCTGAGAATATTAACTTCATGTTTATTTAACTGTTGGATAAACTCAAGATCACATTTGTGATTTTTGCTATTTTTTGTTGTTGCTAAGTTTCTATTATTGTTGTGAGTATAATTATTATTTGTATTATTTGGATGTGCCCTGTGTTGTTGGACGTTATTTGTATGTGTGTGTGTGTTTATATATATATGTTCTTTTATGATCACTTCGCATTGTAAGTAGTATTAAAGCGTTAGAAAAAAGCATTTTGGTATATTTTTGTTTGATCTAAGGAGTTACATTGCTCAGCCATGCCACAAACAAAAAATTTTACCAAAATTATTTATTTATTCCTTAAATTTGATATCAACAATTACAAACCTCAAAGATCATTAGCGTTTATTAAATGGTATGTTATACAGGTATTTTATAAGGTTTTGTTCATTCATCTGACAATAGCCAAGGGGTCAAGACTGATACTAGGGATTTAAAAGTGGATAGCAGCTCATAAACATTTGAATCTATGAGAATAAAGAAATCAATATTTTGGTCTCAGCCCTACACAGTTGTGACATATTATTAAATATGATATGTTTAAAAATATGTCTGTAACAAAAATAAGACTCTTACCCCTGGTTTCACAGACAAGGCTTAAGCCTAGTCCTCTAATAAAAAGTAAGTCTGAGCTGTTTCAACTGAAAAAAAAAAATGCAGTGATTGATTGTTAAATATCAGTGCCTTTGTTTTGTCTCAAGATGCACACCAATAATTTTTTTAAGCATGTTTATAAAAATTACTTAAATGTCCTAATTGATCTTCGGCCTAATCCTGGCTTGTCTAAGCCCTTACTAAGAAAAAAGGCCTTGTTTTTTATGCTTACCTTATGTAGTACTGCTAGAGAGGTGTGTCTATCACTTAAAAAAAAAAACACCATAGTTTGTTCATGCTTAAATCAATATTATTATTTTTTTCAGATTCAAGGAAGGCCTGGAATGTTTGCAGCTTCTGCAACATTTGGAACAACATCCAAGTCTCTTTCGAGAAATGTTGATGTTTAAAGAGAAGCCACTGACAGCAAAAGACTTAGCGGAGCTCTTCATCCCGCAGCTGTCACCAGTTGGCACTAACAAAAGGACCCTAGAATGTCAGGGTTCTGCCACTTTGGTCTTGTAAATTCTTGTTTTGGTGGCAGAGTCCGGACACTAGCTCTGTTTTGTCTTGTCCTGTAGTGCTCGGCTCGAGTTTTCTTGGGTCGAGCACTTGTTTTGTCATTGTCTGGGTGCGCGTCATCGAGGGTGCGCGCGGACCGTGCGCGCTTCCGATTGACGCAGGCGCGCGGGGTCTGCGCGTCCTTGGGACGCGCGCTCTTGTACTCGTGTTTGTGTTTTGTTTCGTCAGTCTCGCGCTGCTTCATTCTCAGCGTCTCCGTCTAGTTGGTTTCGGTTTTGGTTGGCGCTGAGATGAAACATGCGCGTTGCATTTATGTGAGCGCACGGTAAGGTGTTCACTTATCGTGTGCTCGTGTCTTGTGTCTGTTGTCAAAGCACGTGGCTCTGTGTTTACATTGGTCGCGTGCTTTTGTTGTGTGCTTCAGTGTTTGTCCAGTCATAAGAACGCTCAGTTAATGAGTTCTCTCATTGGCTGCGTGTTCTTGTCCTGTTTAATGTGAGCACCTGGCTTGTGTTGTCTCTTTGTGTCAGGTGCTCTCCCGTCTATTGTCTAGTCCCACCCTCCTTGTTACCCATTATTAGTTAATTATGTTCATCTGTTTGTGTATTAATTCACTCCTGCTTATATTCTCATGTCTGCTGTCCTGTGCCAGTTCGTCGTCGATATTTCCCTGTCTTGTTGTGTCTAGCCCTGCTTTGTCCAGCCAACCCAGTCAAGTTTGTTTTTGCTTTATTATTCATGTTTTCCCCCTCGGGGTAGTTTGTTTTGCTGTTTTTGCCTTTTGTTTTGTTTTATTATAAATAAATTCCTATTTACTCTGCATTTGGGTCCTCGCCCCTTTTTCCCCTTACTGAACCGTGACAGTACGAACTGGCCACATGAGGACCCAGCGGAGTAAAGATGCCTCCCTCTCCAGCCGCATTTCCCAGTTCCTGCACCTACAATCACTGCAGCAACGCGGCTCGGATCTAGAGGAGTTTGCGGATAAATTCCGTAAGGCAGCTGAGGGGCTACATTGGCAGCTGAGGGGCTACATACAAATGACTGGTTGCTGATAACCCACCTGAATTTTGCTCTGGACAAGCCCCTTCTTCCTCTGCAGATCCAGAGAATGGTGGACTGGTCATACCAGCAGTTTATTGTTCACATGGTTCAGCAGAAGGAGAGAGTGGTCCTTCAAGAGGAGAGGATCCCTTGCACCAGCACCACCTCCCAGCCCATGTCCAGCCCTCATGGGCTGACCCGCACTCAGAAGCGGAGGTTAAAGAGGAAGGCCTCTGCTGCAGTGTCGGCTCCAGCCCCAGAGCGCCCGCCAGTGTCGGCTCCAGCCCCAGAGCGCCCGCCAGTGTCGGCTCCAGCCCCAGAGCGCCCGCCAGTGTCAGCTCCAGCCCCAGAGCGCCCGCCTGTGTCGGCTCCAGCCCCAGAGCGCCCGCCAGTGTCGGCTCCAGCCCCAGAGCGCCCGCCAGTGTCGGCTCCAGCCCCAGAGCGCCCGCCAGTGTCGGCTCCAGCCCCAGAGCGCCCGCCAGTGTCGGCTCCAGCCCCAGAGCGCCCGCCAGTGTCGGCTCCAGCCCCAGAGCGCCCGCCAGTGTCGGCTCCAGCCCCAGAGCGCCGCTCCGTGCCGGCTCCAGCCCCGGTCATTGCCTTGCCGGCACCACCCAGACGTCTTGCCCTGCCGGACCCAGCCCCGGTCATTGCCTTGCCGGCACCACCCAGACGTCTTGCCCCGCCGGCCCCAGCGTGGCTCATTGCCCTGCCGGCACCACCCAGACGTCTTGCCCTGCCGGCACCACCCAGACGTCTTGCCCTGCCGGCACCACCCAGACGTCTAGCCCTGCCGGCACCACCCAGACGTCTAGCCCTGCCGGCTCCATCCAGACGTCTTGCCCTGCCGGTCCCAGCCCGGCTCCTTGCCTTGCCGGCACCATCCAGACGTCTTGCCCTGCCGGCTCCCCACGGGCCTCCAGCCCGGCCGGCTCCCCACGGGCCTTCACCCCGGCCGGCTCCCCACAGGCCTCCTGTCCAGCCGGCTCCAGCCCAGCCGGCTTCCCTCAGGCCTTCATCCCAGCCGGCTCCCCACAAGCCTCCTGTCCAGCCAGCTCCAGCCCAGCCGGCTCCCCGCAGGCCTCCTGTCCAGCCGGCTCCAGCCCTGCCGGCTCCCCGCAGGCCTTCATCCCAGCCGGCTCCCCACAGGCCTCCTGTCCAGCCGGCTCCAGCCCTGCCGGCTCCCCACAGGCCTCCTGTCCAGCCGGCTCCCCTCAGGCCTTCAGTCAAGCCGCCTCCAGCTTTGGTGGCTCCCCTCAGGCCTCCTGTCCAGCCGGCGCCCTGCAGGCCTTCAGTCAAGCCGACTCCAGCCCTGCCGGCTCCCCTCAGGCCTCCTGTCCAGCCGGCTCCCCTCAGGCCTTCAGTCAAGCCGCCCTCAGCTTTGGTGGCTCCCCTCAGGCCTCCTGTCCAGCCGGCGCCCTTCAGGCCTTCAGTCAAGCCGCCTCCAGCCCTGCCGGCCCCCCACAGGCCTCCAGCCCTGCCTGTTCCCATCAGGCAGCCTGCCTTGTCTCCCCTGACAGACTGTCCCTGGGTCATTCCTCCTGCTCCTCCCTGGTGTGCCCCTCTACCACCCTGGACGGACCCTCCGGCTCAGCCCTGGTTTCCTGCTGGGGCTATTGACCCATTAAGCCCGCCCTGGACTGTCCCTCTGGTCCCGCCCTGGACTGTACCTCCTGTCCCTCCCTAGTCTTGCCCTCCCATCCCTCCCTTGTTCGTTTTGTTGGGCCTGGCTTGGCTCCCCTCCCTCCCCCCCTTTATGTTGTCTTGCCTGTTCACTTCCCTGTCTTGTGTTTGTTGATGTTGCCTGTTTTGTTGTCTTGTGGTGTTTCTTGTTTGTCTTGTACCTTGTTGGATGTTCCCTTTAGGGACGCCAGGTGGTGTCCCTTTTGGGGGGGGCTAGTGTCAGGGTTCTGCCACTCTGGTCTTGTAAATTCTTGTTTTGGTGGCAGAGTCCGGACACTAGCTCTGTTTTGCTTGTCCTGTAGTGCTCGGCTCGAGTTTTCTTGGGTCGAGCACTTGTTTTGTCATTGTCTGGGTGCGCGTCATCGAGGGTGCGCGCGGACCGTGCGCGTTTCCGCTTGATGCGGGCGCGCGGGGTCTGCGCGTCCTTGGGACGCGCGCTCTTGTACTCGTGTTTGTGTTTTGTTTCGTCAGCATCGCGCTGCTTCATTCTCAGCGTCTCCGTCTAGTTGGTTTTGGTTGGCGCTGAGATGAAACATGCGCGTTGCATTTATGTGAGCGCACGGTAAGGTGTTCACTTATCGTGTGCTCGTGTCTTGCGTCTGTTGTCAAAGCACGTGGCTCTGTGTTTACATTGGTCGCGTGCTTTTGTTGTGTGCTTCAGTGTTTGTCCAGTCATAAGAACACTCAGTTAATGAGTTCTCTCATTGGCTGCGTGTTCTTGTCCTGTTTAATGTGAGCACCTGGCTTGTGTTGTCTCTTTGTGTCAGGTGCTCTCCCGTCTATTGTCTAGTCCCACCCTCCTTGTTACCCATTATTAGTTAATTATGTTCATCTGTTTGTGTATTAATTCACTCCTGCTTATATTCTCATGTCTGCTGTCCTGTGCCAGTTTGTCGTCGATATTTCCCTGTCTTGTTGTGTCTAGCCCTGCTTTGTCCAGCCAACCCAGTCAAGTTTGTTTTTGCTTTATTATTCATGTTTTCCCCCTCGGGGTAGTTTGTTTTGCTGTTTTTGCCTTTTGTTTTGTTTTATTGTAAATAAATTCCAATTTACTCTGCATTTGGGTCCTCGCCCCTTTTTCCCCTTACTGAACCGTGACATAGAAAACAGGATTGTTTGTTTCTGGAGGGACTGGCTTCTAGATGTGGAAGGTAATATACAATTGGTTATATCAGAGGTCTTCAACCTTGTTACTGGTATCCTGTAAAGTTTATTTCCAAACGGATTAAGTGCACTTGACTACAATTTTCAAGCTGTCTTGGGGAGCTTAATTGGCCACTTTAGGTGTGTTTGATAAGGGTTGCAGATAAACTCTGAGATAATAAGTCCCCAGGAACAGGGTTGAAAACCACTGGGTTATATTAGGGCCTTCTCACACTATGCTATCCGAACCGTGCCCAGGCTTGTTTCCCGGATAGTTTGAGAAGTGTGAGTGCGCTGAATCGGGAAGTGGTGGGCCAGTGCTTGTGTGTGAGTGCAAAATGCGCCAGAGCCTGAAACTGAAAGCGAGACGTGACTTATAAGGGACTGTTTGATATGGATTTATTAATCATTCTTGCTGTTCAGTAAATGCAAACTGTTGTAGATTATTTAAGACGCAAAACCCTCACTGCACGACAGCTGCGCACCTTCAGCAAACCTCATAATAGGGTATATGCCAAGCTAATGTTGTTCCTATACTGATAAACTTACAGTGACCTTTTATTGTGTTTTTTTTTTTTTTCCATTTTATACGGCCCCCTTCACAGCATCGATGTTGTAATGTAATTAAAATACAATCAGTTAAACAGACTTTGGCATTCATTTAGTTGTTCAAGCATAAAACGAAGCGATTTTGTGATGGCAGTCAGTTTACCAGAAGCAATTAACCCAGGTTACTGCCAAATTAAATGTCCTATTGGCATGTTAGCATATACCTATTAGCATATATTTTGTTTCTGCAGCACGAGGACTCAGGGCCGGAGAGGGACACCTTTTCAGCCCTGGAGTTTAAGCCTTAGACCGGGCCACCTCAGTTCACGACTGACTATATCAATTCAGTTTCTTATGACACTATCACATCTTTTTCAAGAAAACAGCTGGTTTAGAACTTCAAATGTTCAACAACCCTAACAGTATTACATGTCTTAACAATAATAAAAAAATTATAATTATTCAGGTGAGGTTCGAACAATGGTCGGCAGCATTGTAACTCAACGTGCTGACCACTGGACCACAATAGCACTGTTGCAGTGGGAATAAAAAATAAACATTGCCCCCGCAAGACTCTTTACCACAGTATTATTTTCTATTGATGGCTTAATCTTTTTCTCGCCTTTTTAGATTTCTGATCAAGTTATGTCAGATTTATTGATGTAGTGAATCATTTGATTTTCATTGAGCAGGTGTAATATTCATTAATATTAATTATTTGAATTGTTTTATTCACTAAGGTGCCGTGGTTTGGGGTGGAATGATAGTTATGTCATCATTAACCTGCAGGCTGCATTTTGCTAACGGGGCAGCAATCTGTTCTGCAAAATAGTTGACTGAGTCACTGCATATCAAATGACTAAAATGATATAACTTAAGAAATCACCTCTGTGCTGTGCGAAAGCGCTTACTAAGCAGCGCAGCAACGATGACGTAAGCATGCCCAGGCCCGAATTTAATGTGAGTGCGGGCCATTGGGGGAGACAAGCGTGCTTTGGCCCGGTTCAAGGCAACTGTACATAGCGTGAGTACGGCCTTATACATGGTTTACACTCTGTAACATACAATTGTTATGTGCTTTCTTTCCTCTCCAATGTTTTTTTTTAAAGGTTGCCAGCCACCACCAGTGTTTTTAATGATTTTCATCTAATTTTCATGACCCCCACAATATATCGTTGCACGAATATCTGCACAGAAAATATTTCAAAATAGACACCAGATGTTCTGCTTTTACACTCAAAAAAAAAAATGTATTCTAGCTTCATGTATTACATGGTTATAGGTGTGGTTATAATCACATATATGAAAAATAAAAATAAATTGATTCTGTCTTTTTTCTTTATTTCTTTGATGTTTGTGATTATACATTATTAATTCATGACATTAAAAGTACATAGATTGCTATAGAAACAGTGTTCTATGAGCACATATGACTGCACATAAGTACTGACTGTTCCAATCTAAAAAAAAATAATAAATTTGATCATGATCGGAGCAGTCATAAACAAAATTTGTTACATAATCAATGCCTACTGAAGTGGTTATGGTTTTTTGTAAGAATATCCATATTTAAAATTAAATGAAAACCTGAATAATCTTTTTATTTTTATCTTTTTTTTTTCTCAGAGGGAGCATCGTCACCACTTTCTTTAAGCTAGGTTTTAGCATTTGCTTCAGGTTCAACCTCCATTCCAAGGCTGGGTTTCCCTGTTGAACCAGCACTTGAGTTCCTGCATCAACAGGATAATGAGCATGCCAAAATTTACCCTGAAGCAAATACATGTACTATTGTTTTGAGGCTGCCAATGCATCGATTGTTTGAGGACTTTGAAATTTACATGAAAGAGGGCATTTTGCAGGCCCCCACATTTGGGGTAATGTAGTTCAGTTAATGGCAACCCCACTGTATATTGTTCTTTTTTTGTGTCTAGTGTTCTTTGCAACACCATTGTATATTGTTCTTTTTTTGTTTCTAGTGTTCTTTGTCATGCAAAAACATTTTTTTGTGTAGTAATTGTGGTAAATAAAATACTCTGTTCATAGCACCTGCTGTTTTTGTGTACACTAAAAAAATTAATTTTGTGTTTAAGCACTCAAAAACAGTCAATTTGTGATTATAAAATTTTAATAATTAATATACATATAGTCCAGTCTTGTTCAATGACTGTCATAGTTTACATCAGGTAATACTAATAAAGTACATTGTTATATTGGTGACATGAAATTTCTACCAACATTTTCAGCACATTAAAAAATGTATTTGAAACATTAATCTCAAAATTTTCTGCAGTGTAAATTATTTAATTTGACTCATAAAAGCCCTACAGTGACATATTAAAATTTAATGTATTTAACAAATATAAGACATGACGATTTAAAATATTCCACACACTTAAGGTTAAAATGGTAAAGGCAAAAAATAGAGATGGAGTAAATATTGCAAATATGCAAACTGAAGAATGTGTAAGAATATTGATACGAAAAAATGAAATAAAGGGCTTAAGGAAAAAGCTGTCTTCTACCTGTTAATCTTTAGGTAGACCTTCCATATCATCAAGGTTGAACTAGGAAATCTTGGGCTTAAAAAGGTTGGTGACTACTGGGTTACACTATTCAACAAATAATTACACTTTTTGAGCAACATGACACAAGCAATTGATAATGTAGGAAAAGGACAATTACATAATTTTATAAATTTGCCTAACCATTTGCTACAGGGGTGTTGCTAGGGTCGAAAGGGATAAGGGGCTTAGCCCCTAAAAAGTATCCCCTAACCACACAAAAAAGACGTTCTAATTCACCCCACTAATATACCCTCACTTACATAAGGTGATCTACTGTAATGTTAATAATAAGATTATAAATGGTTTAATAATAAATAAAGGGTTTTTGAGTTGACAGTTTAACAATCAATTGTGAAGCTTTGTGACTTGTAACACCAAAAAGGAAAAAAAACATTGATAAATGAACCCACTTTTCATTTACTAGTCTGTTATAAGCCATATCACAACACTTAAGTTTTTTTGAAAATGTAATTTTCTGCATGTCTTCAAAACTGAAAATATGATTTATTTTCTAGAGTGAGTTGTTATGCAATGTGATACAAAGCTACAAACATGTTGGACAGAGTGATTACTTTAGGTGTGTTGTCAAGATACTGGAATATTTTAATTCAATACCATGCAAAATATTGATATTCAATAGGCTACTCTTTTTGATATAATAACAACTTTATAAAAAATAGTACAAAAAATTACAATAAAGATCTATATGCTAAAAATATGTTTACTACAAATTACTTTAGAGGGATTTTTTTTTCAGTTTTCCTCAAAATGGTTGATGTGGGCATTGTAGCACTTTAAATACATGTAATGCCCGTTTCATTCATACTTGAGCAGAAATTATATATGCCTCACAAAGAAGATGAACAGTCCAGGAAATCCCTAATATGGATGAAGGCATCAGCTATTGCTGTAGTTGAATAAAAATAAGATCTAAATAAACATGACAAAACTTTGATCATTTACACGACTGCGACAATGAATGTTTTATACAGAATTATTATCCCCCTTTGAATTTTCTTTTCTTTTTTAAATATTTCCCAAATGATGTTTAACAGAGCAAGGAAATTTCCACAGTATGTCTGATAATATTTTTTTCTTCTGGAGAAAGTCTCATTTGTTTTATTTCAGCTAGAATAAAAGCAATTTTGCATTTAAAAAAAAACATTTTTAAGTCAAAATGATTAGCCCCTTCAAGCTATTTTTTTTCTCGATTGTCTACACAACAAACCATCACTATTCAATAACTTGCCTACCTACCCTGCATTTAAAGCCTGTAAATGTCACTTTAAGCTGTATATTTGTCTTAAAAATGTCTAGTCAAATATGATTTACAGTTATAATGGTAAAGATAAATGATTCAGTTATTAGAAATTAGTTATTGAAACCATTATGTTTAGAAATGTGTTGAAAAATATCTCCGTTAAACAGAAATTAGGGGAAAAAATTAGGGGTAAGGGGGGGCTAATAATTCTGAGTTCAACTATATGTGTTCTTACAGCCATTTTAGGTATTTTAATAAGAAAGTCGATTTATAATCCCCTGCTAACTGACATAGCATGTTACAGTAGAATGTAGCTATAAAAATAATAAGCTAGATCCATTAATTCACTGTGATTTAATTACAGAAACAGAAGTGACTGGCCATATCATATCTCAATAACTATGCCTAGATATCTACTTCATATCTAGAAAGCTAGTACAATTTAGATTTTACTGACTAATTCGCATGTATTTACATTGGTATGATCGATTACAGTTATTTTATTTCAACAAAACTACACACATTTTATACTGTGGAAACAAATATTAGGCTTCATCAGTAGTTAGAACTATTCACTTTCGCAAAAGAGAAAAAAATATTATTACCTCATCAACTTTAGCTCCTTAAAACAATGAATAAATGAAGTGCAGTAGCGGAGTTTTTTAAAACCATGTGACAACAGTGCCACTCCCACCTGCCGGTAGAAACAGGTACTGCTGAACAGCTGACGATTTAATTACCCGACACAAACGCGGAATGTTTGTGATGTATGTAATAATTTTCAGTAACGTTACTGAGATAAAATAAATGTGATACAACATATTTAAGTGCAACACATTCCAAAAGATCAGGGGCCTTTGTCACTACATCAGGGGCTGATTTTCTGCTTTTCCTGCAGGTGCTAAACACACTTGATATGTGATGATATGGGAGAATTAAGAGAAACCTTGACTGTGTCGATTCCCTTCCATGTTTTCTGTACCTCTTAATACAAAGTTTGTATGTACTTGCAAAAACATTTAGGCTATAAAAGTACAAAATAATAATAATAATAATAATTATAAAGTGAGCATGCTCTTGACCTTTGAGGTGTAATTTTTTTTTGTATAATTATGTCAGAACACCTGTCAGTCAAAACTTGACAAACTGTACAACTACATAAAATTATAACTGTACGAATATTGTTTATGTTATTTAAATTGACATTTAATTATGGCATACCAAAATGTTTATATCATTTGTATAAATATTTATAAATATATACCAGTTGAAATAAAAAGCTGTGAAAAAAAATGGTAAAAATAACTCAATTGCAAATTAAACATAACTGAGGATTTAAGTGAAAACAATAATAGAGAACTAATAGGTAAAATAAAGCTGGAATAAGCAGCGGAACAGTAAAGTGGCAGACGACACGCAGACGTCACGTTCAGGCAGCGGAATATGGTCACATAATACCGTTACAAAGAGAACCTTTCTAACATTAACAGAACGTTTTCACATGGTCCTCCTTTAGTCATATATTAACGTTTTGAATATGACTTTAGGAGGACGTTCTGTTTTGGTGATTCTATCGTTACATAATAACGATACAAAAAGCACCTTTCTAACATTAACAGAACGTTTTCACATGGTCCTCCTTTAGTCATTTGGTGCTGCTCGGAAATGACCATCTTTGCTCAGCATTAGGTGCACAGCAGCAAGACGTTTGGCAGCAACTATGAGTTTATTTTAATGGCAAATGTCTAATAATACAACTACTTTATGTTTTTATTTAATTTACACATGCAGTGGATGTAAGCCTGCTAACTGAGTGTAGGTCTAATGATGGAATCTAAACTTAGTTTGTAAATAATTAAATAATAATAATAAAAAAGTCTAGGTACAGAGCTTTTGTTTTGAGGGTGTCGTTAGGAGCTCAGATTTGGTGAACCAGATGAAAGTTGGCGTTTCAGCATCGCCTACATGTGCAAAATGAATTTTAAAGTTGTTTATCCATTTTCCTACCCTAAACCAAAAAACGAAAATCCAGCCAAAATCTCGTTTTTCCGTTTTTTTTCTGAGCAAAAGAAAAACCATAAAAACAGCCGTTTTCTTCCTTTCCTTTATTCCATTTAAAACTGGAAAATAAATGATGCACGCCCACGTTGTATTTGTTTTTATCAAACGAATAAACAAATAAGTGCACAGTTTTTCACTCATTATTTCGTTTAGGTTTTGTGTTTGAATCAATTTTATGTTTTAAGTAAATAAGCAGAATAACAGATGGGTTTTCGTTTTTTATGCCTACAGAATAAACAGAAAAACGAAATATTGACTGTTTTTCTGATGTTTCATTTTCCGAATAATCAAATGAACGGATGGTACACGGACCGCATTTCTATTTTTATTCCTTTAATTGTGTACTTAAATGCTTTTTCTAAACCTAATATTTTCAACACTAAAATCGCGCGTCTGATGGGCATTTACTTGTGAATTTTGTGGATATTTTAAAGATAAAATGCTTATTGTAATGTAGTGGCTCCACTGCATTTTACATTACAACCACCCTGATGTTTCTCAAAACTATCATTGGACAAATAAGACTGTTAAATGTAATTTCAGAATTAAAACACAGAATTCTGTCGTTATATCGTCCAGCGATTTGTTTCTCGTTTCAGCGAACATTCGCATAGTCGCAAAAATCGGGATCATGTGGTTCGTAAGTTTGTTTATTAAGCTCAAATAATTTTCAAAGCAGTTTCTAAATTCAGTTCTAATTTCCAGCAAACGAATAAATTAGGAAAATCAATGCAATATGGTCAAAAATGAGATTTATATTCAAGCACACATGCTTCCTGCCACACGCGATGCATGGCCTGTAAATCCCGACAGGTGGACAAATAAACATAACATATTCATAAAGATATATAGAACATATGACAACAAATATATAACAGATAATAACAACAATAATAATAAATTGTAATAGTAATAATAATGATACGATGAAAACAACACTAAACAAATGTATATGGTCATGAAAAAATTAAGAGCACTCGGAGGTGAAGACTGAACAACGAATTTTCAAACAATCATATCTTTTTTTCCTTCTTCTTCTTCTTCTTCTTCTTCTTATTATTATTATTATTATTATTAATATTATTATGCAATCAAATGCAATAATTGACATGGTGTGTATTTATTTTGGTTGGATTAAATAACTTTTTAAAATATTTTTTTTAACAGGTGCAGCTATGAGGAACCCCGTGCTTCCGTCTTCAACAGAAGCAGAAAACATTTTAAAGACTTCCTCCGCTTGGCCCCAGAATGAATGGACTCTTAAGCGACTTGCTCACTTTAAATTGGTTTTGTTTGTTTCTGAAAAATAATAATTATGATATAGTAATAATGTAATATAACATAACATAATATGATATAAAATTAAATTCAATAATATAATATAAAATTAAATATTAAAATATAAAATAATATAATATAAAATAATATAATATAATATAATATAATAAAATATATTTCCCAGTGATGGGTTGCGGCTGGAAGAGCATCCGCGTAAAACATATGCTGGAGGTTGGCGGTTCATACCTGGCGACCCCAGATTTAAATTAAATTCAATTCAATTCAATTCAATTCAATTCACCTTTATTTGTATAGCGCTTATACAATGTAGATTGTGTCAAAGCAGCTTCACATAAAAGGTCATAGTAAATAGTAAATAGATTAATAAAAGGACTTAGCCGAAAAGAAAATTAATGAAGGAATAATATAATAAAATTCTACAAATAATTCCTCAGCCTTTGTGTTATTTGATTTTGAGTGGAAAATACTTGAGCTTATCATCTATGTGTAGACGGGTGTATAATCAGAGTAACTGTGACTTATTTATAGCAGTATTCAGGAGGGAATGTCTAAAAAAAAAAAATAAAATAATAATAATAATAATAATAATAATAATAAAAACGACGTCTATGGTACATAAATAAGATGTCTCACAGACCTAACATTCTAATAATGAACATCAGCAATGCATCGCATAGCCGTTGCTTGTATGTCTGACAAGGACGTCTATACGACGTTTTCCAGATGAGCAAACGCCCTAAATAAGATGTCTCCCAGATGAAAACGTCCAGCAGACGTCTCTGCGACGCATGTGTGCTATCTGGGTGTGCAGCTTAACTCTGCTCTCTGACTCAAAACACAACCAGAGGAATAAGTTGTCCAGATATGCGTCTTGTTCTGTCATTTCTGTATCAAGTATTTATACTGCTTCAGGTAAAATCACCCTAATAAAATGTAATTCCACAGGTGCTTTGATAATGTAACCATCCCAAATTAAGGGCAGTATTCAAAACACAAAACACAAGTTCTTTACTGGACAAAATAATGTATTTATTTTGGGCCACAATAACAGAGCAAAATTCACTTCAATACTAGTTTCACTTTTATTTTATACAAGAATCTCAAACATTAAAATTCCACAGAAGGGGAGCAGCAGGTAGGGAATAAAATGTTCATAATATATTGAATATTAGCAGACTGCATTACCATGAATGGTTAAGGCGACTAAAATGACAACCACTAGGCATTTAACAAGGGGTATCAACCGTCATTCAAATCAAAACGTAAGCTACTATCAATACCACTCCAGCTAAATATCAAGCCGTCGTCATTCAACATTTCATGTACGGAGTGTGATCATAGCCTGCGCTCATCCCCGTCACACGAACCCCCTATGACAAAGAAAATACATCCCTTTAAAGACTTCGGCTCATTACAAAATTAACTCAGCTGTTGATCTCCTTGAAACGTCATGGACGCAAATGACGCCAGTACGCACCGTCCTGATTTGGGGAGCACCGCTTACAATAATCCTGCCGCGGTTTTCACTCTTCTCCGCTCTGTTTAGTGTCTGTGATGGATGTTTTTCACTGAAGTCATGATGTGCTGCTTTTTTCAGAAACGAAAGTGAAAGTGCTGAGTTGTGTCGCCATTTTAAACAGAATCCAAGGCATAATATCTTTAAATCTTTAATGTCTTGACAAAACGTGTAAGGTTTATTAATCTATATGGATAATTATATTTGAATCCTAATCAAAAAGAGGATGGCTGTGATTCTTCATTTGTTTACTCGTGATGAGCTTCTGGATTTCAGAGATTTGAGTGTCTCAGCTGCTGATCTATTCTATTCTGCATTCAGCTGAATTATAAAGGCTGATCAATGACTGGAGATCTGTGATTGTCCATTAGTTTCTTCTAGAGTTTCTGCTGGAGATCAAACTCTCCAGATCCATCATGGAGGACACACACACTTCTGGAGACCAGGATTTGTTTACAGGATGCAGGTATTAGGTCCACACTTGACATTCCATATAATTTTTTAATTTTTTTACAAGATGTTATATTTACTTTGTTAGTTGTGGTTATAATCTGTCAGATAATTTAACACACACAGTGCTGTTTAAAGAGTGTTTTTAATGATAAAATGTTGAATAATATGGTTTGACTCCAGTGTGTGCAGTGCTGAACTTTAATCATCTCAGTTTTAGTTTATGTAAGAGGAAGAGAGCAGAAGCAGAGCCCAGCTGTGTGTCTATGAAGAGTGACTGGTCTATGAATCGACCAATACATTTTAAGAGTGAAAACACGCGACCTGCTGTCAGGTAGAAAATCTCTTTTATATCTGCAACTGATTAGTATTTTTATAATAAATTAATCAAGTAATTTGTGTTGTGGATCTGTTGGGTTTAAAATGTTAGATGTTGTATCTGAGCTCTGCAGGATAGTGGTTGAAGATATCTGGGTTAAAATCAGCGGCTTATTATTATTTAGTGAGGTAGATGGTGGGTTTAGGTTTTGGGTAGGATTAGGCATACACAATAAGATCATACTTTATGACTACTAATGAGCAGTTAATATGTTAATATTATGCAGGTAATAAGCTGGTAGTTAATAGTATGATTTGTGACCTAAACTAAAGTGTTCCTGATCATGTCATAAAGGGTTTTTCCTGCACACTTTCCCCTGCTGTTTCTGTACTGTACTGATCAGCCATTTCTCTGATCTGAGTCTGTTTTAACTGAACCACAGTCATCATCATGTTGTGCCATATATGCTGCTGATCAACAGATTTAGTGGCAGCAGTTTCTATAATTGATATTTCAGGAGTTCACCTGCTCATTGAGTCATGACAGATGATGGTAAATGAACTTGACTTGCTGTCCTTAAAGGCTGGACTTGAGCTCTGCAGACAAACCCCCAATGAGTGGCTTTCTGACTGACTGATGAGGAGGAGGATTAGGGGAGCTGCTGAATGCTGGAAATAACAGTCAGCTGACACAGTGCAGTGGCTGCTGCTTATATAGCCATGTGATAATGATTGCCTGAATGATTAGGCTCCTCCCACATCTACACTGTCAACTTCATTCAGTGATTATTAGTTGATTCAGCTCTAATCTGCTCTAATAGTGCTGCATTTTCTATTATGCTTTTTCTACTAGAAATGAGCCTTGATCTGTGTTTGCTGTAACTTTAATCTTCCCTGTTTTAGCTCACGTAAGAGGAAGAGAGCAGAAGCAGAGCCCAGCTGTGTGTCTATGACGAGTGACGTGTCTATGGAGTTACCAAGCCATTTTAGTATTAAAATCACACAACCTGCTCTCAGGTAGATCATTTCTACACACACACGATTACACTGCAGCATTTATATGATCGTGTGTTTTCTAATAGATCAGAAATTATTACACTTTATTCTCACATTCCAGTGAGACATTTTATTACAGGGAACAAAATACAGGAGACTTTAAAACTAAATGTCCACACACTCACATTTGATCATTAGTGAAGCACCAAAGTAGTAATGAGTAACTAAAGTATTAAAGGGCACCTATGGTGAAAAACCTACTTTTCAAGCTGTTTGGACAGACATGTGTGTAGGTATAGTGTATAGACCATCATATTGGGGTGATATAAACAGACCCAGTCCTTTTTAACATAAAACGGTGGACTAATTGGAGTGGTTTTCAGAGCGATCGCAACTTGACGTAGGAGTGCGGTCCCCCCGCCCACCAATATTGATTGACTGGCGCGCATCACATTATCATCAGTTTGTTGTTTCACGTCCGCCATTTTCAGCGTGTGAGTCAAAGCGATGTCACTAAAGCAACGCCCTTGCTCTATTTTTAGATGGCAGGCTCATTAGGCTCAACACAAGATCAACATTCACCACATGATCGCTTAGGTAGGTTTGCAAACATGTGTACTTTTCATTGCATCTACCTTAAACTTCAGCCGTTTGCATTTCTCGCAGTCACAGAAGCTCCCTGTGATCTTAACTACGTGCAGCTGGAAAGTGCGAGTGTGTTGCCTCACGTGCGCGTCTCTCTATTGCAAATAAAATAACGAACTTGCCTGCAGGTCGCAAACCAGCATTTTAGAATTCTAAACATAGGTTTATCATGAGGCTAAATCCAGCTTCTTATTCGCAGCTTCTTATTGACGCTATCCAGTCCACCTTAAAAACCGCGACGCTTCCGTTTTCAGCTTCTTATTCACGCGCTCAACTTAGGGACCGTGTTTATTTTTGTTCCTATTTTAAAAAACGAAAAATGTTAAATGAAACTGATATATGATCGAAATCAGGCTGCAAGCATGAAATCTAATTACATCATTGATTAATTATAGACAGTGCCATCGTTTGAGTTCAGTATGTTTCTGTTTTTTCCAGAAATATAGTCCTTTATGAGGGTACACTTCATGTTTCTGCCGCGCCACAGAGTGCCATCTGAATACTTTCATTTTAAATAACATCCATTTATGCGTGTCTAATGTGCCGTGTTGCTGCTCCGAGCGGCGCATCTAGTGTCTCAGTCAAAGTTAATTCAGTGTGCATGGTTATTAGTCTCGGTGTACAAGCTCGGCACTTTAAACTAGCACACAGTTGGCTGTAAAACTATACAGACACAAATGATTTTGTACTCCCTGCTTGGTCTGTGTCCGAGTCGTACATGTACGGCTGAATGCTGGTCCTCTCACTCATGTTGCTTCTCTCTGTCTGCCTGTCTTTTGCCAAACACGGAGCGGGGGAGCTCTTGGCTCCGCCCCCTTGTTACGTTGGGTGGGAAGTCGAAACAAATTTTCATATGAAGCAACACACCCCTGAAACAGCGAGCTGTGTACATGCCCCCAAAATGACACATTATAACACATTATAATAGAAAAATCTGAACTGTGTTTTGAACTGAACCTAAACTGGCACACTCACAAGAACCATAGTATTAATATTAAATAAAAAAAGGGGTAAACTATGCCCTTTAATACTCTAATTCAAATAGCCCTGCTCTAATTGTTAGAGCTAGTCGAATGAGTTTACATGCTTTTACAATAGTCAGCAAAATAGCCAAAGTGTGGGCGATCATAAGAAAGATTTTAGACAAGATGAATGAACAAATTCAATGAGACAAACACACCACATTTTACCTGATAAATAATTATGGGCAAGAGAGATAATGATTAAAAAAGAACTCTATTCAATCATTGCTATTTTCATTGTTGTTATCATTTTAAAAAGGTGAAGCAATGTTACAGTGCTGTTACCGAAATCCTGAACTCTTAGAGCAAATGCTTGTATGATCTGGAGATTATTGTGTGAAACAAAAACTATATTCAGTCAGAAAGTGAGCTGACAGAAGGCAGAGGCAGAGCAAACAGTCAGGGTGATACGCTGAAAGATGTAGACAGGAGAGATGAAAAGAATTATTATTATTTTATTGATGGCAAAACATTTAACAAGTATATGATCACAACCAGTGCTTGGGAAAGTTACTTAGTAACTTTTAATAGAAAGTAATGCATTATTTAACTTTTGTGTTACTTTTTCTTACCTGAGGTTAGATCTCTTTCAGAACTTGCAGGTGTTTTTTCACCTTTTTTATAGAGAAGCTCTGCATTTATTCATTCATTCGTTTTCTTTTTGGCTTAGTCCCTTTATTCATCAGAGGTCACCACAGCAGGTGTTTTAGCAGCGGATGCCCTTCCAGCTGCAAACCATCCCTGGGAAACACCCATACACAGTCATTTACACACACACACACACACACACACACACACACATGCACACACACACACACTCATACACAACAGACAATTTAGTTTACCCAATTCCTCTATAGCGCATGTGTTTGGACTGTGGGGGAAACCGGAGCACATGGAGCAAACCCACGCTAACACAGGGAGAACATGCAAACTCCATACAGAAATGCCAACTGACTCAGCCGAGGCTCGAACCAGTGACCTTGTTTTTTCCTGAGATGACAGTGCTACCCACTGCACCACCGTGCCACCCCACTCTACATTTAACAACGATCTGTATAACCTACACCTTCATTTCCTTTATAAAAATGTAGGATAATATTATATTTTGAGAATTTTCTGAGCCCAGAACTCTACATGCTGTATATACAGATTAATGACCGCATGTACAGTAATGTGTGCTACTTTTGTACGTTTTTTGTTATTAGTAAGGTAAATTTACTGTCCATCGAGATAAAGATTGCAACAAAGCCTAAGAGTGCTAACATGAAATAATTTATTAAGGCAAAAAGTACTGTTAAATGTTACAGCATTTTGAGCAGTAGATGTGATCAGTGTGTGGTGTTTAAAGTGATCAGTGTGTGGTGTTTAAAGTGCTTCACAATGGAGCTATAAGGGTCATTTGAAGACTTAAGTCGGTTCTTGCTGATCTGGGACAGTTTCTGCATTACTATAGTTTGGTTCTGGATTAAATCTGTGTATTGTGTCTCAGCTGTTTCAGAGAAAACACGCATGACTTTACTAAAGGATCTTTACACTCGTACTCATTGATTCTTTGTGTTGTTGTTGTTCCTGCAGTGTGGATGGAGATGATCATACTGGAGACCTGCAGCAGGATTCACTCCAACCAGAACATGATGAACTTCAGAGCGTCAAAGACCAGCACAAAACCATCATGAAGAACAAGTATGAGAGATTATATAAGTATGAGGGAATCAACCATCAAGAGACTCAAACTCTCCTAAACAGGATCTACACACAGCTCTACATCATAGAAGGAGAAAGTGAAGGAGTGAATGAAGAACATGAGGTTTTACAGATGGAGAAAACAACCAGAACAAAACCCTCACAACACACTCCAGTCTACTGCAATGACATCTTTAAAGCCTCAGCTGGAGCAGGACATGAGGAGAAGACAAAGGTGGAGAAAGCCCAGATCAAGACTGTTCTCACTAAAGGCATCGCTGGAATCGGGAAAACTGTCTCTGTGCAGAAGTTCATTCTGGACTGGGCCGAGGGAAAAGACAATCAGGATGAAGATTTCATGTTTGTGCTTCCATTTCGAGAGCTGAACTTGATCAGAGATCATCAGTACAGTCTTCACAGACTTCTGCTGGACTTTCATCCTGAACTTAAAGATCTGGAGGCCAATATTTATGAGCAGTGTAGAGTTGTGTTCATCTTTGATGGTCTGGATGAAAGCAGAATCACACTGAAGTTTTCAGATGAGGAGAAAGTTTGTGCTGTGACTGAATCTTCATCAGTGGCTGTGTTGATATCGAACCTTATGAAAGGAGATCTGCTTCCCTCTGCTCTCATCTGGATCACCTCCAGACCAGCAGCAGCCCATCAGATCCCCTCCAAATACATCAACCGTCTGACAGAAATTCAGGGATTCACTGAGCCTCAGAAGGAGGAATACTTCAGGAAGAGAATCAGCGATGAGCATCAAGCCAGCAGAATCATCTCCCACATCAGAAGAGCAAGAAGCCTCCAGATCATGTGCCACATACCCGTCTTCTGCTGGATCTCCTCCACTGTGCTTCAGAAGCTCTTGGAAGAAGATCTGAGTGCAGAAATCCCTCAAACTCTGACTGAGATGTACATCCACTTCCTGCTGATTCAGATCAACATGAGGAAGCAGAAGTATGAAGAGAGAGATAGAGAGGAACTCCTGCAGTCCAACAGAGGAGTGATCGCCAAACTTGCTGAAGTGGCTTTCAGACAGCTGATGAAGGGCAATGTGATGTTCTATGAGGAGGACCTGATTGAGAGCGACATAGACGTCACTGACGCCTCAGTGTATTCTGGGATCTGCACTGAGATCTTCAAGAAGGAATCTGTGATTCATCAGAGGAAAGTCTACAGCTTCATCCATCTCAGCTTTCAGGAGTTTCTGGCTGCTTTCTTTGTGTTTTACTGCCATTTAACAAAGAAGAGAAAACCGCTGAGGTTGATTTATAAGAGAGAATATTTATATAATCAACATGTACAGGCCAGGTCTGAGAAGTCTTTGTATAAACTGCTCAGATCAGCAATAAAAAAAGCTGTCAGGAGTAGTAATGGTCATCTGGATCTGTTCCTGCGGTTCTTGTTGGGCGTCTCACTGGTGTCTAACCAGAGACTCTTCCAGGATCTGCTGACAAACACAGAGAAGAGCTCAGAGAGCATCCGGAGAATCATACTGTACATTAAGGACAAGATTAAGAGAGATGAGCGTCTCTCAGCTGAAAGATCCATCAATCTGTTCCTCTGTCTGCTGGAGGTGAAAGATCAGACTCTGTCCAGAGAGATTCAGGAGTTTGTGAAATCAGACAAACACCAAGAGGAGGAACTCTCTCCTGCTCACTGCTCAACAATCTCCTACATGACTGAGATGTCAGAGGAGCCGCTGGATGAGTTTGAGCTGAAGAAATTCAACACATCAGATGAGGGAAGACGGAGACTGATACTAGCTGTGAGAAACTGCAGAAGAGCTCTGTGAGTAATTATTATTCATTCATTGATCACAGAAGACACACATCAGTCTGCACTGAAGACTCAGATCAGTTTAGTAAGTCACTGCCCTGCTTTAACAGATTCACACAAACACTGTTTATTCCTCATCTCAATACTGAAGCAGAAAGACAGAAGCTGAAAACACTCTGGTCAACAGCTGTGTGTGTGTGTGTGTGTGTCAGGGTTTTGTCTTTTGTTTATTTAATTCTTAGCTTGTGATAGAACTCTGACACTCTCTCTTGTTTGTTTTCTTTTTGTGAGAGCATTGGTTTGAGTTTGCTTGAATCATGTACTCTTTCTCTGTGTTCTTGTGAGTTCACAGCGTCAGGTCATCTTGAGCTGTATACTTTGTTTGGTATTTTGCTTTTGTCAGAGGTTCCTGTTCATGTCTTTACATGCAGTTGTGTCGCAGCAGCATGTCTTGTTTAGTTTGTCTTTTGCATTAGTTCTTGTTTATTGTCTATGCTTTTGTTTTGTGTTTAGCACATGTCTTGTGTTGTGTATTTCCATGTGCTCATTTGTCTATTAGTCAGACTCTACCCTTCTTGTTACTTGTTCATTTTGTTAATTTGTTTCACCTGAGCTCCTGGTTTTAGGCTTTGTTTGCTCCTCTATTTATTCCCCCAGTTTGCTTTTGTCTGTGTTGATTCGTTTCTCATGTTACATATAGTTTGATGCCTGTCTGTTTTTCTGCCCAGTTTGGTTTTTTGTTTTACTTAAAATTACTGATTATCCTACCATACCTCTGTGAAGTTGGCACCACATAAAAAAAAAATAATCCCCAAAACGATGCCAGTCGTTTGTGCTACGATTGTGCTGGTTTGGGGTCTGAGATATTAAGCATTATATTTTTTGACCGAGTGACGTCACTTTCCACCCCATGTTGCTCAAATGACTTCATCTAAAACACTTCATCTATTTTCGTTGTTTAGATATAATTAAAATATTTCAGGAGCCGTGACATCACTCTCCACCTCAGGTTGTCTAAATCACACCAAACTAGTGTCATTCGTTTGTGCTGGATTTGTGTTGGTTTGTGCCGGTAAAATAAACACTGTATCTATGTTTATTGTTTAGATATTGACTTATCAAAATATTTCGGGAGCCGTGACGTCACTCTCCACCCCAGGTTGTCTAAATCGCACAAAACTGGTGTCATTCGTTTGTGCTAGTTTGTTTCATAAAATTAACACTGTATCTATTTTAATGGTTTAGATATTGCCTAATCAAAACACTTCGGGAGCCGCGACGTCACTCTGCGCCCCATTATGTCCTCTAAATTGCACAAACCAGGTGTCATATTCATTTGTGCTGGTTTGTGCAGTTACATAAACACTTTATCTGTTTTCGTTGTTTAGATGTAACCAAAATATTTAGTTAGATTTGTGCTGCTTTGTGCAGTGGAAATGAACATCAGATATTTAGTATTCGTGCACAAATATGTTATTTTCCTTTACTTACAATTTGTGTTCGTTTGTGCTGCAAAAAAAATTATTTGTAGGCCTAAAAATAATATTAGATCATTAAGAGGTCTCTCACCCCAGTTGCTCCACATTTATATAAAAGTTTCATAGTGCTGCTTCTATTATTAAAATATTGAATATTGAATTAAAGATAATGACATCACCAGCCACCCATGTATCATATTCTAAAATATTTTGATTAGTTTGTCCTGACAGAATTTTTACGTTTGATATATCGATATACCATATCGCCCAAGCAACCCCCCCCCCTCCCGTGAGATCGCTGATACACAATATTATTGCATGGGGATGCGGCAGTGTTCTGTTTACTTATTTGCTCTTTTATTTCCTCATTTCTAAACATATTTAACAAACTTTTCTTGACTTTTTACTCACACAAACAACATCTGTACTTTTTATCTTGGAAAATAATTAAAATCAGTGAAAATCACTGTGCTTCTCCAGCTAAACAGGACATTTGTACATTGTATTTGCTCAAATTTAACAGTGTTGCTCTTGGATGATTGTGTTTGTTTTCTGATGAGAGAAATAGTTGAATTTTAGACACAGTATTGCCGTCTCGCCGCAGACATGCCCCTAATATTACATTTACTGTAGGCCTAAACACTAAACTTTACACTGAGCTCAGTAAAATGCTCTTTTGATTAGTTATTAATAATCTGTTCAATAATTCATTAAAGTCATATAAATGGGCAAATACAGGTTTCATTTAATGTAATGTAGTTTAAATAAATAAATAAAAAGAAAATAATTTTAAAGGAAATAAATAGGCGTTTTTTGAAAATGCCCATGTGGCTGGAGTGTGTCAGCAATTCCTGCAATTCACTACAGTTTTGAGTGCGAGTCTAAATCTAGCCCTCCATGGGTTAATACGTTTGATTTGCAGTGATAATGTCTATGTGATTTTGTTGTGTAAAGAACAATGTATTTAATAAGAATATTTCATTTATTCAGATCTAGGATGTGTTATTTTAGTGTTCTATTTTTTTTTTTTTTTTTTTTTTTTTTTGAGCAGTATATACATATCATTTATTTTCAGTGTTCCTTTTATCACTGTAGACTGGACTCATGAACACTCAACAGAACATTTCTTATTGCTGATTTTGTTGCTTTTTGTCCTCTACACAGGCTACAGCGCTGTAATCTCACTGTTGAGTCCTGTGAGAGTTTGTCTTCAGCTCTACAATCCTCAAACTGTGTCCTGAGAGAGCTGGAGCTGAGTAACAATGACCTGCAGGATTCAGGAGTGAAGCTTCTCTCTGATGGACTGAAGAGTCAACACTGTAAACTGGACACACTGAGGTAAATGATTTTACACTCAACAACATCAACAAGTGTTTTGATTTAGATGGAAATGTCCAGATATACTTAAGAGCATTAGTGGATAAACTGCAAAATACTGCATTTTTTAATGAGTTGCTCTTTTTCTTATGCAGTTCAGGAAATCTGTGTATTTTAATGATTATTTTAATTAATTACCTCTAAAATCTTTATATTTGATATTTTTTCTATGATCATATTTATAGTTTATCTTTGAATTGGTTTATTGGAAAGATATATTCTGGATTTTGTCAGATGTTTTGGTAATTCTGTCAACAAAAAACAGAAACAACAGAAACAATGTGGATGAGGTCTGAGGAGGTTTCTGGACCCTGAAGCAGGTTTGACATGCTCTGATAATTTGCATTTTGCAGGTTCTTGAATATATAAAGTCTCATGGCCCTCTTGTCTAAACTGATTTTTTGCAGTTTTCTTAGATTTTAAAATATTCAAGAATATTAGAGAGCATTTAATGTTCAGTTTTATTAAATAACAATTGTTAATTATTCTAATTGACACATTCCAATAGTTTTGTCATAGTATTAACCTTATAGTTTGTTTTTACATCAGATGAATTACTAAAATCACACTGTTAATGCAATCTGTGTTCTTTTTTCTCAGACTGGCCATGTGTAATCTCACTGTTCAATCCTGTGGGAGTTTGTCTTCAGCTCTACAATCCTCAAACTGTGTCCTGAGAGAGCTGGACCTGAGTAACAATGACCTGCAGGATTCAGGAGTGAAGCTTCTCTCTAATGGACTGAAGAGAAACAGTAAACTGGAGACACTGAGGTAAATTATATTGCACTCAACAGATACAGTTACATATTGGGTTAACAAATTCAGTGGATTGGCAGAAGAAGAAACAAAACATTTGCAGGGTTGTGATTTTAATCATAGCTATACAAATGTCTGTTTATCTATAAAATATATATTTAAAAGCATTACTGAATACATTATTACTATGCAAAAACTATTCCAGAAGTAAAAGCTCAAAAGAGTGTAAAGATGATGATCACTTAATTTAATTGATGATTTTAGCACACATCAACAATCTAAAAGGTGTGTGTTATCTCTAACACTTAGATGAACACTGTACAGCTGGATGTATAGGTATGCCATTCTCTTCAAACTCTGCTGAAGTGTGACTTTAACTTTATAAATGTCCACATCTTTTTGTGATCGGTTGAAAAAGATCTTTTAATTTATTATTGATATATTATCGTTCATTTATTGAGTGGATTCTTAAATAAGTAATGACTTTAAGAATGGGAAAACATTTACTCGAGTTAATCTGGAAAACAATAGTGTGATTTATTTGTTTGTCAGCCTTTAATACCCTAATTTGATTCTACAGTGTTACTTTGCTCATCCCTTTTTTCATTACAAATAATCCTAAATTAGTATTGTAGAATGTCCCTTGCATGACAAAAACAATCAAGCTATGTGGAGGATCAGTTAATAGTAGCACCTAAAACATTACTTTAAGAATTCCTTCTGAGGTCAAATGTCTTATTCCTCACAGCAGACTTTACAGCTTGATGTGATGTATTATGAACAATGTCTTTGCTCTGTACAGTTATAAAGATGATTTTGAGTCCTTGTTGAGTGTTTGAGTGTGTTTGTTGATCTCAGGGCTTGATCAATAAGGAGAGCTAATCAGGATGTGTATTTTCATCACTGCTGTTCACATGAGCAGAAACAGCAGTCAGCATCTTCACAACACAAAGAGATGTGTGATTGTCAGAATGTGTGATGTGGACTCTTGCTGTGTTTGTAGATTGTCTGGCTGTATGGTGACAGAGGAAGGCTGTGGTTTTCTGTCTTCAGCTCTGACTTCAAACCCCTCACACCTGAGAGAGCTGGATCTGAGCTACAATCATCCAGGCGATTCAGGAGTCAAGCTGCTCTCTGAACAACTGCAAGAACCAAACTACACACTGGACAAACTCAAGTATGTGGAGCATCACTGGCCTTTGGGCTTTTACACTTAATGGGTTTCAGGAGTTCACATTCAGATATTGCTTGATGATAATAATAGCAGGTTTGGCATGCTGTCCCGGGAGAGAACCCTGATACAACATCAGGTAGTTCTAGAGAGCTCTTTTCTTTTCTACCTGAGGAAAAGCAGTGGATGGGGGCTTCTTCAAAAAACAAAGATGAGGGAGTAATGCTAGACGGGCTATTCATGGGGTGTTTGGAATAATCTGATTGGCTTACTAATGATTACGGATGAGAGACCAGCTGTGATCAATCCTATCATGTGCTCCTCTCCAAAGCTGCGGTCACACTAGGCTTTTTCTCCCATAGACTTCCAATCATACGCACGCGAATGCATCAGACCTGAAACGCAATGTCATGCATCAAGTTTCGCATGTAGCTGCGGTGCAAAGTTCAAGCTTGGTGAACTCTGACCTGCGAAATCGCATCACTTGACTGCGTGAGACCAATCGAGGATCAAAACAGAAATTTCTGGACAGAAATTTAAAACATTGACCAATCACTCACTTTTTTAATGTCTAATCATCTTGTTTAATCCCGCCCCTTTTCGCAGCGCCGTACGACAGAATTTCGCACACACAAAGACAAGTGTGACCGCAGCTTTAGTTTGTGAAACTTCACTTAAAAACAAACTGATCTTTAGTTGTCTGTGAGGGTTATGAGGTTAGGACATACAGAAGATACAGCTTGTAGAGTATAACAGTCATGTCTATGGAGAGCAAATAATTCAGCATCAGTGAATGTAAAGGGAGGTGTACAAACTTTGTTTTTAAAAATTTTCATAAATCACTTTCAAAAGTCCTCTTCAATTTGCTTCACTATAAAACATTTTCTAATGACATTCTAGTTCTAAAGGCAATTGATTTTATACAACACAGCCTAATTTGAACAGGTTTTAGTGCTCTTTATATAAATTAAACTAATATTGTTGTGTTGCGTGTGTTGACCGGTGTCAGCTATTAAACTGAAACTACTCACATTCTGAACTTATTTTGAAAACAAGCCTTTGTAGCCTACTTCACTTCTATTCCAGTCTCCAGATATTAAAGGTGCAGTAGGTGATTGTCTTCAGAAACATGTTTTGTTGTGTTGGTTAAAAGTCTCTTAACAGGCCAAGTAGTGATTAAAGTAAATGATATAAGCGTATTTATATGTATTGTTATATTCTGGGTACGGCATAAAACTTAAAAAATGTTAATCCAATCCAATATTGTCAAGCCGATAATTCTGATAAGTAGTCCAAACTGTCTGCCAGCAAATGTAGATTTGTACAACTGCGCACACATTCATGCAGATCCGCCATTAGCGTGTGAACGCAGCTGTTGTATATTTCGTGGCATTGTTATTTCAGTACAGCACCCAGAATGCATTGAGATGTTTACCGGAAATCCCCAGTTGTGATTATCTAAAACAGCGAAGTAAACAGAGAGCAGTCAAGCCAGCCTGTGTGTCATCTTATTCTTTATGCAATGTTCATTATCCACATGGATATAATAGCAGTGCGTGCACACAAGAGAGATAAGAGTGGTAAAATCAAATGCTGAATCAAAACTTTTTCAAATCCTGAATCAATATTGGAGGTACTTTTGCACATTGGAGAATGGATGACACCATGGCTGAAGTATTTCTATTAGACAGGTAATGTTCTGTTTTGAAAATATTTTAGTCACGCAAAGCTTGTTGTTACAAATGGGTTATTTGCACAGAAATGTTGTTCAGCCACTTAAATCTTCTGGTGAAAGATTGATGTGACTATTTTCAATTTCATAAGGTCCTTTTACAGCATTAATAATGTAGATTTATATTTAGTTTAACAACAAAACATCAGTAAACAGCTCTATTCCACCTAGCCTGCTTTACTGAGCTGAAGTTGGTTTTATATTCACATTGTTTCATTTTTGAACAATGATGCGCTCCCTATATTGTTTACCATGCTTCTCTGAATATTCGCTCTGAAATAGCATGTAAGTATGGCTTAGTAATAAGTGTAATTCCTGCGCGCTCCCGGCCAAGCACTAGTCACTTTAGGTCAACACATGGGAGAGGGTTCTGCTGTCATCTTTAAGGTGCGTGTGCTCGTGTTCTCAGGAGGCGTGGCTTTGGATGGCAGGGGAGGGACTGTTTTCCCTGAGATTTATGCTAACAGGTTAGCATTGTGGCAGATCACCTACTGCACCTTTTAATATTGACCAATGCCATGTTAACACACTGTTGTCATGTAAAACTCATATGAGACTTTATATGATATTTATATATGGCCCAAAATTCCTCTACAAAATTTGTGTGTGCTTTCTAGTATGAAAGTGGCCATAATCGGTCTGATTTTTTATAGAACATGTATTGCACTTGCATGAAACACATGAGGAAATGCTGAGTGGTTTATATAGGGAAGAGACATGGTTGCTGTATATGAATCATGCAGGTTTTTCTTCTTATGGGCAGGCTCGCATTTCCAAGGTGCACGAACTGACCGATCAGCTTCATACTTTGTAAGGATTATACACATTTCGGTAGAGTAATTACCTCAGACAAACAGAGAACACTGCAGTGCTTTTTTGTCAGGTTTCTGCCACTCTGGTCTTGTTAACCCACCAAACACTAGACGTTGTGCGGACGTGCAGATCACGTATATTTTGCGTCGGTCCGTCCGAGACCACATCTGCACGTCGGTTCGACGTGCAAATCTGGTCGACATATTGACGTCGGACTACGACCACTTTTGGACATGAATTCAACGTTCAAATCTGACCTGTTTTGGACGCATACGGTTGATTAAAAAAAAAATAAATAAATAAATGCATTATTGTATTTGAGTGAAAGTCCGATTCCCTTATTTAAGTCAGCACAAGGTCTAGCGCAGAATACATTTTGTTGAGGAAAGAAATTTATATATATATATATATACTCCAAGTCACTGATTGAAGTGTACTACACACCTAACTATTTTTATATTTTAAAACAAATTAAATCTCCAATAAACGTGGCGAAAGTGACAATTGCTTAAATTACAAATAAATAAATGAATAAATAAATACCTGATAAATGTAATCGAATTGAGTAAAATAAAAACATTACACTATACAAATGGTACAACTTAATGCACTTTATTACTAACTCTACACATATATAACCAACTTTATATGTTGTTGCAAAAGAAAACGATTCACTGAATAAATAATCACATTTTTAAGCATTATTCACAATATTAGTCTCATTAAAAATAAAGTGTTGTAGCAAAACAATTATTGCAACAAAACATTTAGCAACTTGCACACAATGCTGTCAAGGTATTGGTGTTTTTATTGTACAGATTGCACAGCCAAAGAAATCAGACACATGTACATGACTTATTTTAATGAAGCTTCTAGAAAATATAGAGAATAAATTTGTTTGACCACTATTTTAAACAAAACAATTGCACACTGTGAACGTATTGCATTTATTCATTTGAATATAATAAATTGCTATTCAAATTTGTTTTATATGTAACAATTATAGTAATTACATATATAACTTTTACAATTTATGTTTTCATAATTTCAAAATAGAATATTAAAATCTAAAAGATTATAGCAAAATTGCTATTTTAGTTAGGATTATGGTGCTCCATTCTCTGATGCTCCTCTCAAGATAAGAGCACAGTCTCAAGTCCACATATAACTGTTGAAGCATCAGACAGGCAAAAGCTCAATTTATATGCTTGGTTATTTGATGGCTTTTCTATGCTCAAATTAAAGAGATTCAATAAAATAATCCTATTTACTCTAAATGCTGTTGTTGATAGAATTTTGACATGGTTACACCTCAACTGCACTCATCATCAATTGTTTTAAGACTTTTGCAGTAAGGATGTTGCCAGCTTTGATGTTGGATGTTGTTTAGTTGGCATCATAATAGTTAGTCAAGTTCTAAAATGACTTCACATTAAATACTTACTGGAAATGGTGTTGTAAGTTGTAACCTGCCATCATAATACATAAAATAAAATAAGGCATTTGATCTAATTACATTTTTAAATGTGAAATGACCTGACATGTGGCCAAGTATGGTGACCCATACCAAAACATCATTTGTTCTCTGCATTTAACCCGTCCAAGTGCACACACAGCAGTGAACATACTGACCACACACCCGGAGCAGGTATAAAATAAATAAATAAATAAATAAAAATAAAATATATTTAACTGCATTTCCCCAATGTGACACTTACAGTAGTATTAAAATAATACTCTGCAAATTAACTACAAAATCAACTACAAAAATATTTATATATGTATTTTAATTCACTTTTTGGTAAGTAGTAGTCTAGTGTTGATGTTGTTAATTCTTTTTTGCAAAGTTGGCTATTTATTTTATTTCTTGGATTTGATAAAAATGTAATCATTGCCTCATAAACTGGTAATGTCATATGTATTTAATTACTTTTAAAGAATACATTGTAATAGAATAGTAGATTTCTTTTATTTTTGTAATTGTGCAGTTGAGTTCAAGTGTGCTTGAATGGCACTTTTCACAATAAACTGAAGCAAAGTATGCAGAAAAAGCCCTGCCCAATTCTGTGATGCACTGAGGCAATTTTGAGTCAAAAACGCAGCGCTGTGAGGGGTCAGCTATCACGGTCTAATCATCAAAATAAAGAGAATACATCCAATAACAAATTCTCCTTGGAAGACAGAACTTCAGAAAGCGAGGATTTTGAAATCAGAAACGACCTAGGACTGACCTTCCAGGTAACCAAATTGCATTTATGTACAAACATTACTGTTGATATTAGCCTGTTGTCTAATAATTTATTTGAATGTCAGCATGTTTCTGTCAATCATCAGAAGCCAGAAAAAAAAAAGATAAGCCAATGATGGCATAAAGACTGCCTTTTGATGACTGATAGCCACCCCTCTTGTTATCATGCTGAGCTAAAGAAAAAGTAAATACGGAACTAATGTTCAAAAATGAATAAATGTTTGAACGAAGAAAAAACATTCATTTTCATATTTTATCTATTTTAAAATGGATTTATTTACTTAGTTATGGTTTTTACAGGTTTTGTCCTCCATGCATATGATAGGTGTGTAAATTCAATTTATCTGACTTGTTTCTCAATCTCCTTGTCACAGAGATGCCCAACACTGATCATGACTTTGTGGAGCCCATGAGAACAGAGGAGCAGCTTGTGGATTATGAACAGGTGTATGTAGATTATACTGTTTACAGAGTCGGACAATAACAAAAAATTACTAACAAATTAAAATTAAATTCTGTCTTAAATTTACTCTAGAAAAAATCTGATTTTACTTTAGCCTGTGGAACTATTGGTGTCATAATCTGTATGCAAGTATGTGACTTAATTTGTGAAATTCTATGTTTTAACTTTTGTGTCTTCATAGTTCGTTTGTTTTTGGACCATGTGTGTCCAAAATAAGGTGAGATTAAAAAAAAAAGTTCTAGCATATTTTTGTTTGTATGTTAATTTTATACTGTGAATGAATAACAAGTGTATTTTTGTACCGGTAAAATTTTTTAAAAGTTTAAAAGTGCATAGAAGACTTTGAATTGTACTAAAATGCTAAAAAAATAATTTTGTAGCATATTTTAGTTTAAAAAAAAAACAGCACAGTTGAGTACACTTGATCTTGAGCTTAACTACTATGAACTACAAGTATATTATAAAAGTGCTCTAAGTGGACATGTAAAGGCAAACTTGTAAATATTTTAAATAATTTATAAGTGTATTTTATTTGTAAAGATAGTATATTTAAAAGTGCAATAAAGATGGTTAGCATTCTATAAAAAGTGTTATCAAATATATTTTTCGAAATAGGTAGTGTATTAAAAGTATATTTTAATTCAATTCAATGGTGTGTCGAGTAAACTTAGGGTGTACTCACACTAGGCACGCTTCACTAAAATCGTGCCAGGACGCGCTTCTCCCCCCTCCCCTCAGCTCGCACTCACATTGCAATTTTACTTTCCAAGCCAGAACATGCTTATGTCATCGATGATGGTACTGTTTAGTTAGGAAGAGAAGCACTGTTGCTCACAGGAGGTTGGGAGGTTGCTATTAGGAGGTTGCTGAAGGTGCAGCTGACATGCAGTGAGGGGTTTGCGTCTTTAATAAACTATGACAGTTCACATTCATTGAAAAGTAACAATGATTAATTAATCCACATGAAACTGACATCCCTTAAAAATTATGTCACGTTTTAAATTTCGCAATTTGCAGTCACACTACAACCTTAGTGAGTCCGAGCCTAACCGAACAACAGTTTGGTGAAGTGATGCCATGTGATGGCAGTATTGCAAGCGGTAAAGTTAGTCTAATTCTGGAACACACTCTCGGATATTAAAATGCACTTATCCGTCAATGACTGAAAATGAGTCAGGCAAAATAAGAAAAATTGACTCTGTATGTTGTGTGTTTAAGGAAAAATGAACAACAAAATACTTCACCAATATCGGACAGAAAGCAGTAGGTCTAATATGCCAAG
Organism: Danio aesculapii; assembly: GCF_903798145.1. NCBI lineage: Eukaryota > Metazoa > Chordata > Actinopteri > Cypriniformes > Danionidae > Danio > Danio aesculapii. The sequence continues at coordinate 16,122,236 of NC_079438.1, forward strand.
AAAGTATTGCTGTTTTTAAAGACTACAATCTAAAAGGATGATCACACGGAAAGCGATTTATGCGTTAAGAGGTGCCTATTTTGAACGGTTTACTATCGGCTGCGACGGTTTTGCGCGCTGCTTATGTGCTCTACACACCTCGCGTTTTAACCACCGGCTGCGCCTCACGTTTTTAATCGTAGCCGACTCCAGACTTTGACACCCTTGCGAAGAGAGGGGACCAGGCTCATTGTTCACATTAACACACTCATAATAACTTGACTTAGAATAAAAAAAGACTAAGATTCTTCTTTCGTTTTATCTCATAGTTTTATGATTGATATGAGCATATTAACACAAGCTCAAATCAGATTGTTGTAAATTTGACTCAAATTATATAATAATTGCTGGTTAAATGAGTTTTTGTCATAGAATATATTTTCCATGCACACATCCACTTTAAAGTTATTTTATCAAAGTTTTATGGTTTTATCAAGTTTTATTATGATTGATATATTCTAAAAGCAGTGCAAATTAGATTATTGTAAACTTGACTGAATAGTAAACTTTAAGAATTATTTATAATGTGTTAATATGAGATTTGTTTTCTATCAGACAATATCTTTTCTATTTTCCACAGTAAAAATTATTACATTATTATTATTATACTTTATAAGGGATTATTTTATTGTTTTATGATAATTGATAAGTAAATATAAATAGCAGTGCAAATTAATTTGACTTGTAAATTTGACTTAATAATATAAAAAAGTCTGTTTTGTGTTAATGTGACATGTTGCTGTCTGATATTACAGGTTTCATGCATACTGCCACTATAAATAAAGTTATTTTTTGAAGAATTTGACAAGTGGCCCTTCACTTAGTTTGCAAAACTTAATGTGGTCCTCAGGTCTAAAAAGTTTGCCCACCACTGGTATAGAGTGTGTTGAGAGTGCTGGTTATTCAATCCCAACATGTACAATCCCTGCTAGTACTGAGACTGAATCTTCATCCATCTGAACACAAGTCCACTTCTTTAACCATTAGTGACCCTAAACAATAGACAGGAGGTTTAACCCATAATATCCAATGCTGATGCACCCAGGGGTTGGGGTGAGATGGTTACAGTCAATCCTTCCCTGAGCCAATCCTTCTCAAGAAGTCTAATGGTCCTCATTGAAAGTTTGCAGAGACCCCCTAGTAGTCACTGGACCCTAGTAAAGATGAACACAAAAAACTATCATAGTGTTGGGCTGTAATACCATTCTGGTTATGACAAGATTGTCTACACAATCTTGCTGTATTGTTTACTCACAAGTAATGATTGGTCGCCAACATAAACAAAAAACAATTAAAGGTGCCGTATGTAAGTTTTTGATTCTTCTAAAGCATAAAAATTCCATAACATAATAAACATGTCAAGTGAACATACATGTTTATGTAAATAATAATGTGGTTATTTTAATAATAATTTCAACGTGTTGTCAAGCCTAAGTAAAGCGAAAGCATAATTCTCTTGAACAGCTCTTGCAATTATAACACATTTGTAATCGGCCCATTGATACTTTCACTTTTCATAGAAAGATTAGAAATAGGGGAAATACTTAAATGGAATGATCGCTGGACAAAATTGTAAAATCCAGGAGAATCCTGGTAAAAAACGGGAGGGCTGACAGGTATGGATTAAACGCATCAATACACTGCTTGACCAATTCATAGGCTACGTGATTTATCCATTCATACGAGTGGCAATAGCCTACCGTGATTAGGTGCGACTAAGATCACATCTTAATAAGTACACAGTGGAGTTTGCATTAACCGCACACAGAGACTAACTTTAATTATATTCTAGCTCCAAACTTCAAGCATGGAAAGTCTCGTGACAAATTAGCCTAAATCTGAGGTAACAAACAAAAATTAAAGCCACGCAGCTTTACAAAACAAATAACTATATATATATATATCGAAAACACACTTTAAACACACATTATTTTTAGCATCTGATGACCCGATGCACTAAATTTTCTAAGCATAGCAGTGTGCTTGTACACTTCAGAGAACAGCCGGAGCTGGTCACATTGGTGTTATTGTACACGTCAAAGGTTTAAACATTTTTTCTTTTATTATTTAGTAATTGTTCTGCGTACCACTAGACGGAAGTCCGCATACCACTAGTAGTAAACGTACCACAGTTTGAAGAAAAAAAAAGGCTCCTACATCTTGAATGGGCTGTGCGTGAAAAAATTAAGAGAATTAAAATTTTTATATGAATTTCACATTGTACATGGCAATGAGATATCGCATAATATTGCATAATCAAAAACAACGTAAACATTGTTGCCAGAAAATAATACTAAAAAGTACCTGATAGTCTGTGGGAAAAGAGACAACTTTACCTCTATACAGTAGATCACGGTGGACTCCATACAAAGACTGGCTGCCAAGGAGTATCTAGATGAAAGAACAGAACAGAACTCTGCATGAGTCAGGTGAGCAGAACATAATTTGCTGTAAATAAACATAATATTCAATTAAACAAGCACATAGCCTCTCATGAATTAATGTATACATAAATGAAATTTAGGGACTTAATACACTCAGGTGTTTTCATAACATTGCCAAACAATGGGGACAATTGCTATACTATGAGAAACAACCAAAGACATGTGAAATAATTTTTTTTTTAATAATAATAAATTATATTCTTCCTGACATCAGAAAGTTAAGCCTTTGTATTATTGAATCAATTTACTAATAGACATTAAATATAAAAAGAAATCTCATAAAACAACATTTTAAATTGCACAAAAATAAATAATTAATATTGCTTTGGATGATTTTCTACTTAATATTAAAATACATTAGCATACTGATACTGATATTATGTACAGTAAGTGTCTTTCCTCAAATTTCCCAAAGATGTGACAGTACAGTTGTAGATTTAAAGGGATAGTTCTCCCAAAAATTTTATCTACCATTAATTAGGGAAATTGAACATTATTTACAATATTAATAGCTTTTGGTCAAAAGCTTCCTCAAACAATACTCACGAATGTCTGCATTGCATTTGTAGTATTGTCACGTTTCTGCAAGGGCACACTCCTTGCTAAAAAAAGCTACACACTCAACGGCAGACATTTATGAGTACTGTTTGAGGAGACTTTAAATTAAAGCTAATAATATAGTAAATAATGTTCAATTTCTTACACAGACCAGTAGTTTTACTTCACAAGACTTTGGTGTCACCAGGTGCAATGGCTATTGATTTAGACTTGTTTGTATGTGTATTTTAAATCTAAAAAACAAAAATCACTATTGGCTGCCATTTATATGAATCAGCATTGAGCACAGATTCAGCCAAAACCCTTCTTTAATATTCTACAGAAGAAAAAGGGTAACTACATCTTTGATGAGCTGTGCATGAGTAAATTAATGGGAAATTTAGATTTTTGTCTGAACAGTCCCTTTAACAGTTGTAATGAAATTATTTACGAATATGTATGGTGTGTTGCTGTAATGTTTTAATAGTACAATTTATTTTTAAGTTGAACAGATTATCCATCAGTGGAGGACACCATGGAAAAACCTGTATGATGTATGTATTCAGCATTTCACATTTAGTTCAACATGCAGTATATACAATTCAAACATGAAAAGCAAGAAAAAAAGGACTGACTTCAGATTCCACAACACACAAAAAAACTGTTAAGTGCTAAAATCAATGATGACATGCTGGGATATGCATGTATAAAAATTAATGCATTACACCAAAATCAATCATTATTAAAGCAAAAATCATAAATACTGTACTCTGTTGCATTAATATAAAAATATGCTAGACATATTTATCATTTATTATTTTTAAAATTAATATTACAATAATTGATTGTAAGACAACCAGTTTTCCAGTAAGTTATGTGCTGTAGTCTTTTTTTATTATTTATTTTAATGCTTTAAACAACATACACGAGAAAACAATTATTATAATACTGTATAAATATAAATAAAAGTAGTAAACGTACAAAATGTAATGTATTGTAATTTTTTTTATTAAATTAATAAAAAAATATTCTTACAATTATGGACAAACCTGTAAATAAAAATATTATTATAGGTACATTTTTTTGTGTTTAGAGAATAGATTTAAATCGCAAACTATTATATAATGTTGAGGGTGCACTATCATCATCTGTTTACAAACAGCCGTTGGTCATGTTGACACGTCACATGACCACCGGCTGTTTGTACACAGATGATGATAGTGCACCCTCAACGTCATTTTTTTATAATAGTTTGCGATTTAACTCAATATTAATCTGTAAATACCAAAAATATTGTACATAACAACCCTGTTCATTTGTTACACTTGTTATTATACGTCGGTTTACATATTTACTTGTTTTGCTCGGTTTTAAGCTCAAGGTTCATCTGTCAGTTGTTGGTAAGTATCATTTATTAACGCTAACGTTAGCCTTTCGACGTCGTTTGAATTAATTAATTTATTTTTACGCATGTGCCATCTCTTTAAGGATTTTTTAACGTAAAACCCTACCTTTTTGGCGCATTACCAAATGTTACGTTACAAATGTTTAAACTGTGTTTTTATGACCAAAAAAACGTTAATCTGTGTCGACCATGGCTTACATTACATTAACCGAATGTTATTAAATATTTATGTACTTATGTTACTGTAGTAAACCATGGTTAATTATCGAAAAAGTTAACTGACGTGGTCTATCAGCTGTTGGAGCGGGAAAAATTTAATGTGTCTGATTGGTTTGGGCCATCAGCGCTGAGAAAAGTAACACGTTACATTAAATGAGTTATTAAATTAAGTTTAATAAGCATTACGTTTGATACGGTTAGGTTTCATAAGCAAGAAACAGACTTTACATGATATAATCATAAGACTCACTCCATCCCTGAGGACTAACGTTAACTGCGTTAGTTAGTTAGTAACCAGTTTCAAAATGCTATTATAAGTTAAATGGAGTGTTTGTGCGTGTGATAGAGAGCAAGAAGTAATGGTCAGCCTTAAATACTAAAACGGGCTGTAATCGCGTTTCCAGCATCCCCGCCCCCCGCCCCCCACACACAACGAAAATCACATGCAATTTACTATGTGATAAAATAATGCTATGAATGAAAAGAAATAAAGCACCTTGTCGAAAAAGTAACTCGTATTACCTATAAACCCATGAAGCTCGCGGTCATCGTCGTCCTCCTCCTCTTCTTCGCATTGTAATTCGCACAGTTAGGCTATTTTACTATAGGTGTATTACTGCCACCTATTGATTAGGAATATGGGTCAAAAACAGGAGCACAAACTACCCTTGAGCCCACTAAATTCTATCACATAAACCTGTGTATTTAAAATATCAATAAGAATTTCAATTTATTGAAATTTTCTTTAATTATTTTCTTAAAACATTAATCGAATTGATTTAATAATTTTCATCAAGTTCAGCAAACAGTACATTTATTACAAATATATATACTTTCCAGTTTCATGTCCCTACATTCTGTACAAATAACTTTTAAGACTATTATTATCAAACCTAAGTATTATTAGTTTTGTCACATCTATTTCCTCCTATTGTTCTAAACTTGCCAACAAATCTTTGAATATTGTAGAATCTGTAGAAAGATCTTTTTTTTTCTATTTCAAAATCTAAAAAAACACCTTACTCCATGGCCCATATTTACAGTAATGTTAGCTCCAAAGATTGTTATGTTTTTTTTTTTCCTGCATGGTTTCATTACTCTCCCGTGACCACTTGTTTTAAACTCCATTAATTACACCATTATATCTCAGTAACATAAGTAAATAAATAATTAAAGCTTACCTCTTAGTTCTGCCCACCAAGCCTGCAAAAATAAAGTTAAAACTATAAAAATTTAATTATTTAATCATTTAAGTAAATTAATTAATTAAATTAACTGCTTTTTTTAATTAAATGCAGTTCAATTTGTTTTATGCTTGTGATTCAAAGCTGTATATTCATCATCATTACCACATTCTTCAGTTTCACATGATCCTTCAGAAATCATGATATAATGCGTTGCTGTTGTATTATAATCAATTTTTTATTGGAAAATTACTAATGATGCTTCTTACAATTATCAGTGCTGAATATATTTTTTCTTGCTTCATTATAAACTGATCCATTTTACTTTTCAATGAAAAAAGCCAGTTCAAAATAATAGCTTTTCTTTGCATTTTTACATCATACATCTCAAAAAAGACTTCACATAGAACTGTTGTTTGTATCTTTGATTTGTTTAAATCAATAATGATAAAAATTACATCTTTAGACTCCTGCAATATCTAACTTTCTAATATGTTTTTGTTCCCCTCTGCTTGTGTCTCAACATCTGCTGAATACTAGTCTAAAGTGTTCTTTTTAGAACCAGAGAGGCAATCATCTTTGGCTTTGTAAGTATATTTTGTGATAAATTTAACAACACCTTAATTTTTGTGCCTGTACATCAATGAAAATCTACTGAATATGTTTTTTTCTTATTTAATACATTGCAGACATTTTTATTTATCTCAGACATAAATTTAAGGCTTAAAAATAATAAAGTTTGCTTTAGCTAATTTGGCTTTAGATACTTACCAATTGAATTATGTAATGAAATTACTGAACAGCCAGAGTAAAGATTTCTGAAGACATTTCCAACATCGAAATTATATGATCCAATGCCAACCTTTAAAATAAAAAACAAACAAACAAATAAACAAAAAAGTTGTTCATATTTTGTCTGTGGTAAACATTGACACTGACATTGAATTGTCTTAGTTTTTATAAAGTTGAGATATATAATATAATCTTATAATCTATAATCTAATCAATATAACATATAATCTACAAATAATAGTTTATTTCTGTTTACTCCGGTTGTAAATTTACAACCAGAGTAAACAGAAATAGCCTGTACATTTATATGCCTGCTTCCTGTATGAAAAACAAAAAGTTAGAAGAGGAAATACAAAAAACAATACATTAACGCTGCTCTGAAACTGTTAGTGCTGGGTTTTTGCAGCTGGGTATATTTTTTAGGTTGTTGTTGTTCAATGTATCAAAATGAAACGAGAACAGGGCTTTAGGCTACAATTTTTAAGACCATTTAATGTAGAAAGAACAGACCCCTGAGACCTTGGAAAAACAGGTGAGCTTAAAGGGCGGCATAGAGATCTGGTTAAGAATGTAATTAATCTTGTTAATGTGTTCTAATTTTGTCTCCTTAAAAATGCCAGTGTTTGCATATGTTTGTGAATTATTACAATTGTATAACAATACACAAATTATTACATGAACACATTTTTTTTTAATAAGCTCTGTTGGAATGCACACTGGAAGGTTTAAACAATTGTATTAATTGTTTAATTGAGACCTTTGAGTCTCGTCAATCTAATTCAACAAATCTTTTTTTTCTTAATTTTTTTAATTTCGGCAGAATAAACTTAAAATGTAATGTGTTATGTTCCCTAACACGTAATTCAGAAACTCAGTCTTTTGGCTCACCTGTCATTGTTCCTGACAATTCATTGGTTATTCTGACAAATCACGCATAAACTAAAGCTGAGCTATCTATATTGGACCAGAAAATGAAAATGTTATTTCATTTCTCCTTGGGTTAAGAATTGTTCTTTCACCACATGAAGCAAACCTCGTTCAATCTCATTAATAAAACTGATTGGACTGTAAGAGCAGATTGGTTATTATAAACAGATTGTAATTGTGAGCTGCCTGTCTATTTTGATCTGTTGTGTTTGTGACATTGCATAATATATTATGCAATGTCACAAACAGACAACAGAATTTATAAATGCTGCAAATGGGTCCTCCGTTCCTTGACCCCTCGTTCCAAATACTACTTATTTTACAGATGGCTTATTTGAAAACATGGCGAAAAAGAAAAAGAGAACTGAATCAACTTCTGCAGGACTCAGACAGTGAGGACAGTCTGCCAGGCATTCCAAATGTTTTTGAGAGTGACAGTCAGCAAGTGCAAGGACACTTCTTGATACACCACAAAAAAAAACATCTGTTGATAAATGTGGTGGAAAGTATATATTATGAATTAGAGAAGGGGATCCAAAAGTTTTTAAGCCAGTTAGAATCTGATGCTGTACACCTCAGCATAAACGTTGATGGAATTCCTCTTTTTAAGAGTAGCAACATTCAGTTTTGGCCAATACTAGCAAAGATAAGCCATTTCGACCCATTAATTGTTGCTATTTATTGTGGACAAAAGAAGCCAAGTCCCCTTGAAGAGTTTCTGTCTGACTTTTTGACTGAATACAAGCAACTCCAGGATAACAGGATAAGTTATGAAGACCAAACTTACACTGTCCACATTGATGCTGTGATCTGTGATGCCCCAGCAAGAGCATTTTTGAAATGCATCAAAAATCATAACTCATATGACAGTTGTGAAAGATGCATAATTAGAGGTGAGCATGTTGAGGGAAGAATTGTGTTCAAGGAACAGGAATGCTGTCTTCGTACGGATGAGGCGTTCAGCAGAGCAGAGTACAGCAATCACCAAACCGGTGTCACCCCCTTGATTTCTGCATCAATTCCTTGCATAACCTCTTTTGTTCTGGATTACATGCACATGGTCATCCTAGGTGTAGTTAACCGTCTCATGCAGTTTTTGACAAAAGGTCCAAAACAATGCCGGTTGTCTGTAAGGCAAAGGGGTGATATATCCGAACAACTTAATGCATTTAGAGGGAAGATGCCCAGTGAATTTGCACGGCAACCCCGAGGTCTACATGAATTGGACAGGTGGAAGGCCACCGAATTACGGCAATTTTTATTGTACACGGGTCCCGTAGTACTAAAAAATGTGCTGTCGCAAGACAAATACAGCCATTTCTTGTCACTATCTGTGGCCATGTCTATAATGCTGGAGCCAGATGATGAAATTCGAAATGCATACCTTCAGTTTGCTCAAGACTTGATGAAGCACTTTGTCAAGTGCAGCGGAGACCTGTATGGAAAGTGTTTTCCAGTGTACAATGTGCATGGACTAACACATCTTCATGAAGATGTTAGACACTTCAACCGGTCACTAAATGAAATAAGCTGTTTTCCTTTTGAAAACTACTTGCAAAAAATCAAAAAGTTAGTGAGGAATGGAAAAAGTCCGCTAGAACAGGTCACCAGGCGTTTATCTGAAATGGAACACGAGAACAACCTGAGCAAAGCACAACATGCCACACAGCCTCTGCTGTCACTCAAAGAAAAAGACTCCTGTTTTCTCTTGAAAGATGAAAGGTTTGCTTTCATTCAAGAAAAAAATGATGATGGAACTTTCATTTGTAAAGTTCTTAACCAGTGCTACACTTCTGCATTATTTAATCAGCCATGCAGCTCCAAACTTTTAAATATAGTGTGCACTAGAAATGAACAGGACAGGATGAAAAGAAGAGTACTGCACCAGACAGAGCTCCACCGCAAGGTGGTCTGCCTTCCACAGAAATCTGGGGGTTATGTCCTCATACCCCTACGCCATGGGACTGAGCATATTTGATAAAGGTTGGAATTAGTCTAATTTCCATTATAATTAACTGCAGAAGAGTGCTCTAAATTTGTTTTAATCAAGTGTTTCTGTAACTTAACTAGTACAAGAAGGTGTTAGCATTAGCAATGTTAGCAAAGTCTTTCATAGATTCCAAACAACTAGGCATGCTAAAACATATACTCTTTGTCCTGTACTGCAGGTTATTATTGATATGACTTACTTCATAATTTAACATGCATATACTTTCCTTTTCAGACCATGTTTTCCAGGGCTGTTTGGGTGGAAAATGGGAAAGAAATGGAAGGCACACTTCCCAGTAATTGGATAAATGTAAACGAAAAAACAGTTAGATGGCCAAATATTGATTCAAAAAAAGCTTTTAAGAAGAAAATAGACCCCCGGGATGACTGGCTGGTGTTCCCATTAATTAAAAGAAAAACAACTTCAGGTAAGTTCTAAGTAAAGGATGGTTCAAAGTATCACATAATTATAAATGTAATGTAATGTGTGTATTTTATATTTATTTTATTGTATTAAATACACATTACATTTTATAATTAGTGAGTTATTACAGTAATTACATTGTTTAATACATCTCTAGATAATATCCGTGACTGTGAAAGTTACAACTTCACCAGCCAAGCTGAGGAGGAGGAGGAGGTTGTGGTTGGTGGCAAGAGGAAAAGATCTAAAAGAAGCTTTGATGATTATGTTGTTGGTGTGTTTCTCACTAAATGTTAAACATGGATTTGTTTTTCTTTGTGCAATTAATGTTCTAAATTGATCTATTTTTAACAGATTCAGATGAGTTGGAGGATGAAAGCATGACCGGTAAAATATTCATGGCATGGCATTATATTCACTATACATTCATAATTTTAGAGATGAATATTGTTTCAAACTGTTTGATTTAAACTGTGTATTATTAGGAACGAAGCTGCCTCCCTTTCCTATTCCACCAAAAAAGATTTCAGGTTGGAATAAGACAACTGGAAAAACAACTTGTGAGTACTATTGACAATATTTATAAAGCATAGAATTTTTTATATGCGCATAATAAAAAAATGTTAAATGCATTAACACATTATTTTTTTAAAATGTTTTGTTCTCTAAAATTACAGCCTTGAGCAGCCAGGCTGAGTTTGTTGGTGGGTCTCGAGGCAGAGAAATGCCCACAACCAGTAAGTATTTATTCATTGCACCAATTTAACAATATTTTTGTTTACTTTTACATTCAGTCATTTAGCAGACATGTCTGAAGTCAGTTACAAATGTGGAAGGCATTACGTGACTCAACATAAAGACACAATATTAATAAGAAGTACAATTAATACAATTGCTTCTAAATGTGTAATCAGTAATTATTAGTAAAATCGAAGATAATTCATTTTTGTCTTTTTAAGACTCTCAACATGAAAAAATTCCATCTAGAAGTCCTAAGCGCAGTGATGAGTCGAGGCACAGCGTTTCTTCGAGACATAGCAACTCATCACTGCACAGCAAAAGATCGAGGCGCAGTGTCACATCAGGGAGCAGTTACTGTTCCAAAAACAGCTACAGGTCAGGTCACATAACTACTGTATATGTAGGCAAAAAGTTGGCTAGTGGATCGTCACACCCTCAGCTTGTTCCTGTCACCGCTCTCTGTAACAATCCACCACACACCACACCTGTGAACTATCAACAGATTACTGATCTATACCTGCACCCACAATCACCCATGCACTATAAAGACTCACCTCATTCATTCACTCACCGGCAGGAATTGAATTCTGATGGTTCTCCTAACTGGTCTTCCTCTTCCTCTTGTACTCTTCCATCGATGTCCTCCTTCTCATGTGGATGCAAACACATCTGCTTAAGGGAAGTGACTAAAGCTATGTTGGTGTCTTACTGAAGATCTGATACTTACCATTTGAACTGTGTGAGAGATCGCTCTCTCTCTCTGCTACACCATTTACCTGCTTTATCCCTCAGCATTTGTGTCATTGCACAAATAAATATTCTTAAAGATATATCCATCTTTGTCTTCCTTGTGTAACCGTGGCAAGGATGTTATAAAAATAATACTTTCATTTAAAAATCTTCTCATAATTGTCAAAGTCACACCAGGCTCTTTCCCAATCAGCGCTCACAATCACCTGAGTTCTAGCTACATCGTCATGTTAATCACCTGCACACCACTATAAAGAAAATCATCTTGCACTCTGTTTAATGTTTGGGTTTTATTATAGAATTTGGCCCAACATTTACTCACCTGCTCCTCATCTTCTCGTTCTCCTGTGTTCCGCTGTGTGCTCCAGAGAGCTCGAAATCTATGTACTTACCTGTTGTTGATCTCCTGAAACCAGCCCCTAAAAATTGTTCCATAGAATCTCCTGAGCAGTTGGAGTCTGGTTTTGCCATATCTTCTCATAATCTCTGTGACCAAAGAGGTGAAGATCCTTTCCAGGAGCTGGTGGATTCCCACATCCCTAGTCAGTTGATTTTGTCACAAACTTACCTCCATCTGTTCAAAACACCAGCATCCAGCAGCTTCACAAAGCATGTCACCTGTCTCCTCTTAAGGGACTCTTCCCAGTCATGGAATCTCTGAAACTCTACTCCACATGTTCCTCAACGTTGGTCTCTCCTGTCTCTATTATTGTTTCAGACAGAGGACCACAATTCATTTCAAGAGTCTGGAGATTTTTACTTAACTCCTGGGTGTTACAGTAAGTCTATCTTTTGCCTACCAACCCAAGTGCATTGGGTAAACGGTAAGAAAATCAGTGAGATAAACTGATTTCCATAGATTCTGCTAGGACCACTTGAACTTCTGGAACTGCTTCATAGTCTGGAAAATGCAAAACATTTTCTTCGCCCACCCTCCACAGAGCTTACCTCTTTCCATTGCATACTTGCCTTCAAACCTCCACCGCTACTTTATCTAGCTATTGAGTTCTAGCTACACCTGTTCCTAATCACATTAGTCACCTTCACTCTACTATAAACTCCTAGAACCATTTCATAGCCTGGCTTGAAAATGCACAAAAATTTCTTCGCCAGCCTTCCTCAGAGCTCAATTCCTTCCATCGCATACTTCCCTATCAACCTCCACTGCTACAATGTTTTAAAATATTAATTTTAATCACTTCCAAGCTGAGTCAATACTTATATTTATTTGTGTGTGCATATGGATATTTTCTTTATATATATATATATATATATATATATATATATATATATATATATATATTGCATTGTTTCAAGCATTGTATTGTTATTTATTGGTATTGTACTCTTTCACTCAGTCAGGGAACATGTGCTTTGGTTAAAGAAATAAATGCTTAATAAAATAACATGGTTCTAGGGACAACAGCATCAGACCCAGACACAGCTCTGGAAACAGAGAGAACAGCTTCCGTTATAGCAACAGGGACAGGATCAGACACAGCTCAAGCAACAGAGACGACAGCCTCCACTATAACAATGACAGGGACAGGTTCAGACACAGTTCTAGCAACAGAGATGACAGCCTCCACTACAACGATAGGGGAAGGATCAGACACCGCACAAGCAGCAGGGAAAACAGCCTCAGTAACAACAATTATAGTGTCAGGATCAGAAAAAGCACTGGCAGCGGGGAAATCAGCCTCCGACACAAGGATTATGCTCGTAAATATGCACTGTTCATGTTTAACTATACAAAATTTCAAAAATAAAAAAAAAATCTCAACAAACTTGTATTCTTACCCAGGTGCCGAAGTTTCAGGGTCTTGTCGTCAAACAGATGATTTATTTCCAATATCCACGGCGAGTAAGTGTTGAAGTATTTCAATAAATGTCATTTCAGAATTCATCCAAACAACACACTGTACAAACAAAATAGATGTTCTTATTACATGAGTTTTACAGTGTTTGAATGTAGTGTTGTTTATAAACATTCTGTAGACAGCTTCTGGACAGTGGATAGTGACTGTGCTCACCTTTTGTGTGGTCACCAAGTGAAAATTCAGGGTGCATTTAAATGTCACAGTTTTCAACAAAATTAGTTTCAAAGTACAGATTTATCAATATAATTACACTGTTATTATAGCTTTTCACTTATCATAGCACATGTGCTGCTGATGATGATGTGACAATAAAAGTGATTTGATTTGATTTAAACAACAAAAATGCACATCTAAGAAAAATGTCATGTAATATACATGGCCTTATCTGTTCAGCCTTGTGCTTTTACTTGACAACCAAAACGGTGGACTACGGGCCATATACTGAGTGCCCATGAGCTAGGCTAATGAACTGTTTCTTAATTCTATATGTGTTACATGAGTTTGTGTCTAACAAAACATTAGCTAATGTTATGTATTTTTGTTGATAAAATAACATTGAATCCTTTATATTAAAGAAACGAGCATTGTATAGGTAACTTTTCAAGGCATTTAGCACTGATTTCAGCCTGTTTCAGCAGGCTGAAAATTAAATTGTTTAAGCAGGTGTACAAATCTGATTCAGTCTTTCTTCTTTCATTCTTTGGCATCTGATGCAAAGTTTGCTGCTGCTATACTGGGTAACTAAGTTTGCATAGGATGTTCTTACTCCCCAAATCATACAGCTCTAATAAATGTGCATTTTTCCCAGAATTTCAGAAAAAAGTGCTGACAAAATTAATTGCAATTGAAATGGAGGTTCAACGCCTTGGCAGAAATGAGCCAGCTTTGTCACCTACCCACATAAAGCAGTTGGAGTCAATGGAGGAGTTCCAGAGAGAGGAGCAACGCCTCACTGACAACAAAGCATTTACCACACTGGTAGGATTTACATATGAGTTTGTCTGTAATTTTGCAAAATGAGGTTGTATTTAGGGCATGCTGCAAATAAATAGATAACCCATATAGTATATCATGCTGATACTTTTCAGGTTATTTCTGGGGCCACATGAAGAATATGTATTGGACATTTTATAAAGAAGCATAATAGGTCCTTTTTAATGGTTTATATGCCTTGAACACACAAATTTATCCAGAAATTTGATTTGATTCTGATTCACAAGCTCTAAATTTACTCTTAATTAAATTATTATTATCAATGATCAGAAAAAAATTCAATAATCAATATTTAGTTTAATCAATCAAGTTCTAAAAAGTTATTTGTGTGTAATAAAATGAAAAAGTGATGCTGGGAAGAAAGTATTAAATGCAAGAAGTAAGAGGGGTGTAAAAAAGCATGAAAAGCCCTGGCAGAAGCTGAAACCTGTCGTTAATTAGAAAGCAACTCTGACCTTATCAAGGTAAATTAATATTAGCTGCTTCAGTCTCAACTGATGGCCACTAAATAGGTGTCATATTACCAAGGAATCAGGAAACATCTAATGATGGCACTTATGCAACCTTATTGTTGCAAAACATAACTATTGGACTTGGTCACAGCATTTGTTAACTAAAGAACAGAAAAATGTCCACAGAACCTTCAAGATTGGAAGGCTGTTTGTGTGAAAGAATGGGCCAAAAATATTTTGTACAAAGTATAAAATAAAGTTCAGTAATATGGTTCCATACTTTTCCCAGTCATTTATTCATTCATTCATTTTCTTGTCGGTTTATTCCCTTTATTAATCCGGGGTCGCCACAGCAGAATGAACCGCCAACTTATTCAACCCAGCCGCAACCCATCTCTGGGAAACATCCACACACACATACTCATGCGAATGCAGAGAACATGCAAACTCCACACAGAAACGCCAACTGAGCTGAGGATCGAACCAGCGACCTTCTTGCTGTGAGGCAACAGCACTACCTACTGCACCACTGCATCGCCTACTTTTCCCAGTGTCATTTCATTTTGTTACACATAAATTAGATCGTGAACGTGTCAGTTTTGTTTACTTTGCACGAATGGAATACTTGGGATGTTAATGACGTCTGGTAAATATATAGAATTTTCTTCAAAAGGTCAGATTACAGGCACTTTACCTACAGTTGCCTCTCCATGTTACATGCAGACCTCCAGTACTTCTCCTGAATTCGACATCCATTAAAAGTCCTGTGGAGAAAAACATAAAATAATATTAATCAATTAAATGACAACAACAATTTAAAAAAATACTTCAAATCAACTGTAAAATTTTCATAATTTTATTTCCTATAATGCACAAGCTTTGTCTTTTTACAGTTATGCATCTATTGTTTTTATATATGGTACTTAATCCATAATTTTGATATGATGAATGCATATTGTTTCAAACACGTGGAAATAAACTATGCAGAGCTGTGGCCCTCCAGGAACTGAGTTTGACACCTGTGATCTAAATGAATGAAAACTTCCCAAATAGAGCTTTGGTGAACTTAAATCTCAATGTCAGATAGCTTTATTTTTCCAATATCGTGCAGCCCAAAATGTCATAACTGTAAAAAAAAAAAAGGGTTTGTGTATTACAGTTAATAATATTGTGAATATTTTGCTACCTTTATCTCAGTTGGTGTTGTTTAATTGATTTGTATTATTTTATAAAAGGAATAAAAACAATATAATAAAATACATAATGAGTCTTGTACACAAAAGCGATGCTTATCTGAATAATTCGCTACTGCTATTGGATAAGTTGATATAGTTAAAATTTTTAATTCATTCAAAGGGTTAATTTATTTCAAGACGTTAGGGCTTGTGCAGAATAATGGGTACCCATTTCTGTCTATTTGCCATATTTTGAACTCAAAATAAAACAGTCGCAAAGAGATTTATTGAATTGAAACCGATAAAATATCAAACATCAAAATAACTTTACAGCATGCACTGTTTTTTTTAATATTGTAGGAAAGAACACTAATTATTATTTTAGCATAATTATTTTTGTGGAATTTTAAAGAGACTCTGAGTTTGTTTAAAGACTTTGTATAAACTTTCAACAGGTACTGCAATTGGCTCGAATCGGAGGAAAGGATGTGAGGGACTGCGTATATAAAGTCCTTGACAGGTAAGCTTTAAAGTATTAGCGGTACACTGACCATGTAATAACACAATCAAAATTACTCATTCATTCATTAATTTATTCATTCATTTTCTCCACATATAGTGTACTTAAAGTGTTCACACAAAACATGAAAAAAGTAATTAATTAATCACTTACCCTCGTGTCGTTCCAATTCCCTGAGACAGCAAGGTAGGCTACCCAACTCAAAGTCCAGAGGTTCACCAAAAATATCTTCAAAGTAGTTCACGTGTCTTTCGTTCAGAATATTTTTAGGCTACGAGAATGTTTTTTTTCTGGACGTTAAACAAAAACAACGACTTCATTTAACAGTTTTATCTTCTCAGTGCCACTGTAGGCGTTCACATATCTTGCTTGGTCGCATGGCCGGCGCCTCTGACGTATCACCTTGGATGTTTGTGCATGCTCATCCGGGGTCGGAGGGTACCTCAAACTCATATTGTATGCTAGCCTCACCTTGAATATTTCTTAACATTAGGCCTGAGTAACACAAGTAGTGTTTGCAAAATGCCCCTTGTAATGGTGACAAACTATACTGTTGTAAAACAACTCCTCCAGGAAAAATAGTTTTGAACAAGACTTGACTGTTTAAGATGAAAGAACGAATTGTTTATTTTTCTGTGCTAGTGTTGTAAGGAATAAGGGATAGTTTAAAAAATCATATGTACTTATCTCTTGCTGTTGTCTGTGGGCCAGAATTGACTGAAAATCTGCAACTGTTGGTTTAGGCCTATATTATTTTCATAACGTTCATTACTCCTATAAGGCAAGCAGCAAAAATTAAATTACAATGTACAAACACTGGCCCAACTTGGTGTAAATTAGTATGAAAGACTCCCAAATATTAAGATGCATAATTCATTGCTTTCCTTAAAAACGTTGTTATCAGTGTGAGAAAGGGAACTCCAACTCCAAACAATTTACCAATGCAATTTCATTATTTACTTATTATTATTTATTCAGTTATTTACTAATTTACTGTATAAGGACCACAAGATTGCAAATCGCTTAACACCATAATCAGTGAATAATACAAATTTGTACTCATCTCTACAGGCTCTTCAGTAATCGTCTCATGTCCCATTTCAACATGAAGGGAAAGGGGGACAAGGTGGCCCTTGAGACCTCCAACATTTACAGAGCAATGAAAGGTATGCACACATTGGTAGTTTGCAAAAAATTATACAAAATATACACAAACAAATATGTTGCTTCAAATCATTATGGACATTAAAACAAATAAAATAAATACAATTAAAAAATAATGTTTTAAATAATTAAACTAATAATGTGTCCTCCTGTGAAACACATGGCTGATTATTCTATAAGGTTGTTATTATTTGATAAGTTATTTATTTTACATTTCAAGTAAAAAATATTAGCCCTCCTGTGAGAATTTAATTATTCAAAAAATATTTCCCAAGATGCTCAACAGAGAATTTTTTCAAAGCATTTCAAAAATAATTGTTTTAATAACTAATTTAGTAGTAGTAGTATTTTACTATAGATTATGTCATTTTTACAGGACTTTATTACTGTGTGTGTATATCAGAGGTGGCATTAGACTTCCTCATTGGGGTTGTAATAATTTATAATATATTCATTCATTCATTCATTTATTCATTCATTCATTATTTTCTTAATGGCTTATTCCCTTTATTAATCTGGGGTTGCCACAGCGGAATGAAACGCCAACTCTTCCAGCATATGTTTTATGCAGCGGATGCCCTTCCAGCTGCAACCCATCACTGGGAAATTATAATATATAATATTTTTATAATATATTCATAATCTTATACACTGTAAAAGATTATATGATGACTTTACTTAAAAGTGAGTAAACCCATTGCTTTAAACATGATTAGTTGACTTTACTTTAAAAGAGTAAGAAAACCAGTTGCCTTAACTTTTCTTAATCAATTTACATTATAACTATAAATTAAGGCAATTCCAAGTTACACGAACAATATTTGACTTTACTTTGAAAAAGTGAGGAAACCTGTTGCCTTAAAGTCTTAAAATAGTTTTTTTCCTAAACCTTAACTAAAATCTTTAATCAGTAATTCTTCTAATTATGTTCCCCTACAAGACACATACCTGTATAGCTTATATAAAATGTTTTTTATTCATCGAAAAATCAACAAGTATAAAAAAAATTGCAATACAGTTATGTATTATACACCTTGACATCAGTCACAGCCTTGGATGAAATCAGCTAAAATAAAATTCAATCTCAGCAGAATATCATTAAACAACTTCACATACTACAGCTTCATGACAATCGAATAGAAAAGAAAAGCAACAATCAAGCAACAGTGAAGCAACAGTGAATTAAACAATGGTTTAATTCACTGTTTGACCATGCCAGTACATCTACTCAGATTATTAAAGGGAATATAAAGTTTAATTTTACTGATATTAGTATAATAAACAACATAATACTCAGCAGTGAATTTTCAAATGTCATTTAACATCTTAATCATTCAAAAGACACAGATATTAGGAATCAGCAAATTCATCTCAGTGTAACATTTCTTGCTGCAGTGTATGCTGGGAGTCATGGATGAGTTTTGAATGATTCTCCAACATCACTGAGGTGCATACACATATTGTTAATCACTGCTGCGTATTGTGTTTAGATTATAATTGAAGATTATTTGTCTATTTTTAGTGAGATCAAAGTTTACACAATCACCAAAATAAAAAGAGCACATTTTCTGCCATAATCAATCAATGAATAAACCATCACAATATCAGTGCTTTTCTTTTTATAAAAGCTTGTCTTATAACAACTAAGGAGAAACTAATATGAGAAATTAAGTCAAAAAGCCCAAGCAAACACTTTTCTCATTACATCTTTTAAAGATGTAATGTTTTGGTGTGATCACCAGCAGTGTTGCACATTCCCTGTCATTCACATCAGCCACTGAACTAAACTACATATCCCAACATGCACTGCACTCACACATCAGTTCCAGATCACCCCTTGTTTACACACACACACACACACACACACACACACACACACACACACACACACACACACACACACACACAAGTGGAAGCATCTCTCTCATTGGCTGTAGGGGTGATCACTAATGTTATTTTCAGTCAAAACTCATTTCACACGGCATAATTTGAATCGCCAACAGCTCCAGATATTTAGCATGCCAAATATCTCATGGGCATCAGCGATTAAGATTAAGTTCAACAGCAAATAAAAAAGTTTTTGTTTAACAAAATAAATTAATCACTGAATAAACAAATATTTTTAGCTTTTTTATTTTTTATTTTATTTAACTTTTATTTAAATTTTTACAGTGATCATTTACTTAATTTTAAGACAATGGGTGTCCTCACTTTTTAAAGTTAACGTTAACTAAATGCTTTAAAAGCAAAGTGGTCTTAAAACTAACTTTTTAAAAGTAACTTCAACTAATCTTTTTTGAAGCAAATTTATTCATTTTTAACTTACTTACAACTTACTGATCGCCAAATATCCTAAAGAAAAAGTGTACTTGCTGCTTTATAGAAACCACAGTGAGCCTTTCACTTCGTTTAATTCTCAAAGAATGTGTTGACGATATCGAAACTCGCCAATTAAAACCCCTATATCAGCAGCTCTCTGACACTCAAATCGTGGGATCAGGAGTGAATAAACGATTTTTTTTTTTTTTTTTTTGCGATTAATTCTGCCTACCAGAACCAGCCATTCAGCACCGCCGCTGCGGACAGCTACCAGCCGCCAGTTTGATGATGCGCCTGGCCTTTATCAAGTGTTTATGTTGTAGCTTATTTCTTTGAATATTTATTTTAAAACAGTATAGCCTACATTTATTTACATTTAATTTAAAATAAAAAAAATTAAGTTGTCATTTTTTTTTTTTGCCTGAGCACTGTCTTTTTATTTACCACGCATTTATGCGTCTATAAATAACAAATTGGACAAAATACAGGCAAGCAACATTCAAACTAAATAAAAATACACTATTTAAAAAATGGCTAAAACAGTTTGTCTTCAGACGGAGCAAATATGGTGCGCTTTGAGGCAAGTCTGTCAACCTATTTTTATTTTAAATTTGGTTTGGTTTTAATGAATTGTTAAAGCTATCCTATAAAGGATTTAATGGATTATAGTACTATAATGTTTGTATTGGTCATTTAAATCAAATTGAACAATATATTAATTAGGTTAATGGTCGAATTTAAACAATTTACGAATAACCCAAATTGTTTAGGCTCTGCTCAGTGGCAAGCGCAAAATGAGTTTAGTTTATTATTTATTATCTTTATTCTTCCAGCAATTTTCTGAATAAATTTCACTAATTAAAATGACCACTGGACACGCGATTTTAGTGCTGAAATTAAGTTTAGAAAGCGTTCCTGGCATATTGTGGTAAAATGACTTGAATAAATTAATCAGAATGAAACTGCAATGGCATGATGGATGATTTTGACAATTAATTTCTCCTTAAATGGTATTCGTTCTTGTTTATTTTGGGGATAACTGACGACAAAAAACGTAGTAAAATTAATATACAAATTATAGTAAACGAAATTTGTTCTAATAAGAGAATTTTTTTCAATAGAAATATAAAATTATAAAAATTATTACCACGCCCGTATAGAAAAACAAACGAAAAACAAGTAAAAGCATATAAAGCATACATAAGTATTATTAAACTAAATAAAAACAAGAAACAACAGTTACCCCTGCATAAGCAAGGGCTAGCTTTGATGCATCGCCTGTCACACTAAATTTATTGATTTAAAAATATGGTTTTGAACCAGAATTCTAGAATGGCTAGTTCTGTTTTCAAATAAGACGTCATATTGTCACATCTTACTTATTACTGCAGACATATCTAAAGTAAAGTATTTTTTCCTATCATAAAGTTATGTTTATGTAAGCAGGAAGTTGTTGGGAACAAAGGCACGCATATTCAAATACATGGGGAAAGTAAGACACTGAAATGCATGCGGTAATTCTGACCGCGGTAGTTCAAGGTAGAAATAATCAGAACTCTTTTGTGTTTTGTAATTTTAATAAAATAACAATGTTAGAATTACATGTGTACATTTAGGTAAAATCAGGGTATTGATGTGTGGGTTTTTAATAAGTATACTTAATAATACATACTGTTATAATAAATATTTAGAAGCCACAGGGGATAGTTGGTTCGCAAAACCATTCCAACCATGTGTGCAAAATCTCGTTGTTAAAATAATTATAAACATTATTATATCCATTTAATATTTCTTGCTTTTCTGTTAAAATGACTAAGAACATTTACATTTTTAGTAAATCATCACTTATTTAATCTTTTTATTGTCTTTGAGTATCTTAATTCAATTTAGTGTGGGTCTAAATAAAATTGTGCCAAGTAAATTTATATAGTAAATTTATATAATACATTTAGCTGTAATAAAGGATTTGGCTGTGTAGAGTATGGCCTGTCGCAATCTTGCAAAAAAAAAACTTTTGTCATGGAACATTTAAATATAGTAAAAAAATAATAATAATAATAAAAAAAAAATGCGAGTCAGGGAGCTGCAGTGCAGGGTTTTAATTCCTTTCCTTTCCAGTTTAGCTTTAGTTTCAATTTCGTCCTCACAAGTGTATACAGGGAGAATATTTACAACATACACCGAGCTCAGCATCTGTTGAGATTCAACCACGATCTCTTAATCAGTGAAATCTACACATTTTTACTTTCCTTCTTCAGATTCTTACCGTAAAAAAATAGAGCCCAATGAGTATATTCGGCGATTATGATGTAATGGTTATGCCAACAACAGATTCAAACAGTGCTATTGTCTATATGAAAACATGTACTTGACAAATGGCTTTAAGCAATTTTTTGTTGTTGTAACTTATTTATAAGTTTCTGTCTTTTAAATTACAGCTGCAGTAATGAAATGGAGCAAGGATGCTACAGAAGAAAATATAAAAAATTATGCATCCGAGCACCTGAAGCATGCACCAGCAAGAAAGGGAGGAGCCGGACACAGAAAATAATTTTTCTGTGCAATACTTACTTGCAAAAAAATCCTTCATCTGAGAGTTTTCATAATTTGTAATTTACAGATCTCTTTAATTGTATTTGACATAAATGAATTGCATTATTACTCATATTAAATATGAATTTAATTATAATAAATATAATTAATATAATATATTAATAACAATAATAATAATTGTTATTATATAATATAACTAATAATAATAATAATAATAATAATAATAATAATAATAGAATAAGTTTTAAGTATAGAATATTATATCAATTAAATCATTAGTACTCATTATTACTCAATATTCATTATTATTGTTCTAAAAATGCAACTCTGCAGTTTAACAAGTGACTTTTGTTGACATGTTTAAAGGTTTGAAACAAAATATATATTTCTATTTGTTTTGATTGTTTAGTAAATATTAATTTTTCGGCTGAACTGTCCCTTTAATGCAAGTTTCTGGTCTTATTGTGAATTTGATTGTTTGTTTTTTCTTTAAATAAATATGTTTCAATTTAATGTGCACTGTCTGTTTATTTGTCCGGTGGGTGTTAAAGTCATTCAAAAGAATCACAAAAATACATAATACAAATAAATAAAAGTAAATAGAGAAAAAAAGACGTCAAAAATACTGCGAAAGGACGTCAAAAAGACGGCGAAAAGACGTCGAAAAAAGACGTCGAAAAGACGTCAATAAAAGACGTCATAAAAACTTTCATTCTGGCTCTTCAGAGGACGTAATTTCAACGTCTGACAGAGACGTAGAAAATACGTCTTTTGGACGTAACTTTGCTTGGTGGGTCAGGGCTGCAAGATGGATTTAATTTAGTATTCTTATTATTAAAATATATCTGAATGAAGATCAAATGACTGAGTTGGTCTTTAAGAAGGAAAATTAACCTGTTTGTTCCAGCGGATCTTCATGTTTGACTGTGAATGTTTCTTCAATCTTCACATCTTCACTCTCCTCTTTAATAAACGCCATCTTTATAACTGTGTGGAGATCAGTCGCTTCAGCAGGAGTTTTTCCTCTGTGTTTGGACACTTTATCCTGTTTAAAATGAATAAAACAATGAACAGATACAAAATATCTTCTCTTCAACACTTGCTTCAACAGTTTCTTTTCATGAGTAATTAACAAAAAGAAATCAGGTAAAAGAGTAAGTCCGAGCAAGAAACAATAGCCACAAATTAGCTGAATAAAACTAGTAACATTACTCCATTTCTTATATATAGTGTTGTATACTTAGAATTGACTGACATTATGCTATTTAATAAATTAAACCTTCATTAAAACACTTATTACACACATTTCTGTTGTTCAAACAATAGCCCTCACTACTGTGCGTAAAACAGTGCTACGTTGTATAAAGGGTTAAAATAATAACAGCAGGTACAAAATTGAGCATTGGATAAAAAAGCTGAAACTTTAATAAATCGGTTTATATTTATGTAAACGCTTTAAAACAAACCTTTCTCCAGTCGAATCACAGTGCGGGAGTGGCGCAGAATTATGACGTCACACGCCAAGCCAAAATAAAAGTCTTTTTTGTTTACCTTTTTTTCCCCACTTACTGTTGCAGGCATTACTTATTGATACATTTCTCCCTCGTTTTCCACTTTCTCACATACACAGACACACATATATTCAGTATTTGGAGTTGATCAAAACCTTTACTCTAAACATTTTAGGCCAATTAAAAAAACTTTTTAATCCACTAAGACTCGGTGTTTAGAGCAGATAATTTCAACATTCTAAAAGTTATGACAAATAATCTGATGGGTGTTTTAAGCTGAAACTTTACAAACACATTCTAGAGAATCTTAAATCTTGAAAAGGGGTCAAATTGGTGCCCTTTAAGTAAAAAGTACCCATTACTACTACATGTTTTAGTTTCACTAGCTGGGTCATAACGCTATTAAGTGCCTTTGATGTCCCACAAGATTGAATCAGTCCTATATGAACATAATGCACAATAATGAAACTGATGTTTTGATATAATTGGTTAAACCTTTACACACATGCAGGTAGAATTATAAGTGTTTTAAAATATGTTTTTGTCTGTTTTTGCCATATTCTTTCATTGAATAGATGTGATTTTGCCATGTCCCACACACTGCTCAGACAACTTCAGTGAGTCTAAAAAGTAGGTAAATTAGATCAAATTTAAAAAAGATTTTTAAATTTTCTTATTGTCTTTAACAAGTTGTTTGAAAAAAAGTCATTTTAATAATTTTTTTTTCTGTTTTAATAATGTCATTAGTCATTTTGCACGTGTCCTTAAAATCGCTGTCCACCCTGTCATGATGTGGTAAATGCCACTTTAAGAAACCCTGTGATCTACTCATTGGCATCCCCGTGCCCATTTTGCTTTTCCTCAGAGAAGGTTTAAACATCTGATGTGCACACAGTAAATATCTACACTTATGTTTCCTGTTTTTCCTCATGTTGTGTTTGAAACTGTATGTTGTCAAGCTTAACATGTCCACCCTGTCATAGTGAAATATTAATGAATTTAAAAAAATCTGAAATTAAAGATATAGCTTTTAAACCGTATACAAAGAGCTTAAATAGGGAAACACTTTACCAGCTGCAGGTATAACCTGTGTTGAATAAATGCTGTCTTTAGCCAAAAATGTCCTCCTTGTCATTGTCCACCCTGTCACAAATCCTTCCTTGACAAGGTGAACATATATGCATTGTTATTGACACTTTATTTTCTTTAATATTTTATTGTTAATTAGTTCATTTTTTTAATGTCACAACACTTATACACACACATACTGCAGGAGTAGATGCAATATGAGTAGTGGACAATACAAACCTTTTGGCAATATCTGTCTCAGTCTTTATTTAGGATATCCTTTTAACATCCATATAATGGAGCTCATTGACTGAAATAAAACTACAGCCCTAAGTATTTGTACATTTATGTGAACATCTGTAATCTAATTATTTACCTTATTCTGAAAAAACAACAACAACAACAGTATTAAGGTGTTTAACTTGAGTTGCTTCCAACATTCCCTTCACTCCTCCAATACAGTGTACAATGTAAAGATTTACATTTATTAGCAAATTTAGTTTAATTTGAAGGACAATAATTGTTTATTTTACCATTAATTTGCATACTGATGAAACCTAATTGATACCAGAAGAGGTGTTAGTGAAAACAGAAGTTGAATTCTTGAAAACTTTTACAACCCTTTTATATGAACCCTTTAATATTTCTTGTTGTACCTGTTGTTTTTCAAATGTTCTTCCATATTTAGTTCACTAAATAAAGCCTTTGTCCACACTGTCATGCTAATGTCCACCCTGTCATCTTGTTCCACCGTCATGTTCAACTTTTATGAAAATGAACAAATTATTTATAACCTCAGCAAAACATCTCGTGTGATTTCTTAATTAACCAATAAAGGACAGTTAATATTGTCTGAAATCTTGGCAAAATATTTTAGATCTTGGGGTTTATTTAGAAATATATGTGCACTGATAGCCTATTTTATTGGAAAATTAATGTTTTGTCCATTATTTCATTATTATAAATACAATTTTATTATAATCACACTGCAATGAAAATATACTTATACTACTTTGAATTTGTTCATGACAGGATTGACACAATTTGAGGTTTGTTTCCTGTTTTTCTGCATGCAGATTATTTGTAAAAAAAAGTGCAGGAGCTTCACCAACATTCATTTCTTACAGCCTAAGGTCTAATTAATACAACAACTATGTGGTTAAATAAAAAATCTCTAACTTTTTTATTTATTTATTTATTTATTATTTAATTTTGGTGTCTCAAAGGCACTTTATAGTGATAATGACCCTAAACACGTTTTTCAAAATTGTCTTAAAAATGTTTAGATTAAAGGTTTTGATCAAATTTAAATACTGAATATCTGTTTCTGTATGAGAGATAGCAGATCTGGTGTGTAAAGTGGAAAACGAGGGAGAAATGTATCAATAAGTCATAACTGCAAGTGGCAAAAAAAGCTAAACAAAAAAGACTTTTATTTTGGCGTGGCGTGTGACGTCATAAGGCTGCGCTGCTCCCGCGATGTGATTCAAGTGGAGAAAGGTTTGTTTTAAAGCTTTTACAGATATAAAGCGATTGATTAAAGTTTCAGGTTTTCCCTCCTGATCAAAATATGTACCTGTTGTTGAGTTGAGTTTCTCATTAAAAGAAACTGTTGAAGCAAGTGTTGAAGAGAAGTTATTTTGTTTCTGTTCATTGTTTTATTTATTTTAAACAGGATAAAGTGTCCAAACGCAGAAAAAAACTCCTGCTGAAGCGACTGATCTCCACACTGTTATAAAGATGGCGTTTATTAAAGAGGAGAGTGAAGATGTGAAGATTGAAGAAACATTCACAGTCAAACAGGAAGATCTGCAGGAACAAACAGGTTGATTTTCATTCTCAAAGACCAACTCAGTCATTTAATCCTCGTTCAGATATATTTTAATAATAAATATACTAAATTAAATCCATCTTGCAGCCCTGAGTGTGCTGCCTAGTTCTCCTAAATGCACACAAGCACTCATTTAAAGACAGGAATGAGTTTCTTTTGTTACTTGTTCCCATGTCTTTACCATTTTCATTCTTTTATGTATTATTAATCTCCCATTTTCTTTACCTTCTTAAGTTTCTTACTTTTCTTGTTCTCCTACTGTTTGTAAAGCGTCCTTGAGCACTGGGGCTATATAAAATAAATAAAAACAATAAATTAAAACAAATTTAACTGAGCTGACGATATACAGTATTCTCGTAGAAGATATCTGCTATTACAGTGATAGTGTTGGATTACTACAGGGGTGTCCAAACTTCGTCCTGGAAGGCCGATGTCCTGCAGCTTTTAGCTCCAACTTGCCTCAACACACCTGCATGAATGTTTCTAGTAAGCCTAGTAAGTAGGGATGGCTGACGTGAAACTGACGATTCGACACAGTATTGAGATCCCGAAGCGCAAGTTTCTGAAACACCCAGGTCATGTGACTAAAGTGTTTCGAAACACCTGGTCACGTGACTAAAGCAATTTAAAGCAATTGGTGTTTTTCCATAAGATACACCTTTGTGAATGTTTTATTTTATGTGTTTAGTCTTTAATGTGCTTTTAATCATGTTATTTAAAAAAGTGTGTATATACCTATTAAAACTGAATAAAGAGCATGGTCTAATCAGAAATAAAGGTAATTAGTTATCTATTTTATTATTTCATGCATAAAATAGGCTAGTCTTTTTATAAATTGACATCAGATTACTGAAAACTAACCTGAATACCTGCGTGAACAGGACCACAATGACTTTTTTTTTTTTTTTTATATATTGAAACAATGGGATAGTGTCTTTCTGTCTACATGACTGGCAAACATGTCAGAAAAAAAAACTGCTGAATCTCCACGAATATTTTGTTGACTTATAAAACAAATGTTGTCTGGTTTAGTAATGTTAGTAATGCATAAAAAATGCAAAGCAGAATTCTCCTGAGCTTTTTAACCCACTGATGACAGCCACTTTGTGATGGCTTTTAAGGTGGTTAATGAGGTTTGTTGTGTTATTTTAGGAAGTTTTGACTGAACAGGAGCAAAGGCTACCTGATCAACATTACATTCCTCAAAAAACACTTGCAATCTAGACTCAGTCACCTCGTGCTTGTTGCACTACAATCTGTAAACTCCACTCATTAAAATAACGACTTGGTGTTTAAACTGTAAAATCATGACAATATTTAATTATTGATCGTGGACCACAAATTGTTTTTGTGATAATAATACGGTTTATCATGCAGCCCTATGCCCTTTCATTATGTTCTTGGCTGTTTTTGACCCATTGACCCATTTTTAACCGCAAAGCCATGACACCAAATAATCATGAATTCTAGATTGTTGGTGTTTTCCCTGTTGGGAAGAGGTCAAATGTGTCATTTTTACTGTTGATGATCAGTTGGCAGCATTAACCCTTTAGAAAATTTCCTAAATCTTTTATACGGAGTTCAGTGAAGGAAAAACAGCAGATTATAGTGTGCGTGCATAAATACACTTTGTAGGGGGACCAACAGTTTTAACCCAAAAATGACCAGTCTATCAAATGAAGAAGAGCAGGAGTCAGAGATTCAATTAAAAGAAAGTTTACTGTAGATAGTTTGCAGTTTCATCAGCAGAGGCCAGCTTCAACACTCGCAAAAAGTTTGTAGATCGCTGTACATACAATCTCAGAACAACAACAATTAGACTCTTACGTCACACCATTAACTGCGTCATACATATAGGTGTTTAACCCCAGGGGACGAAGACAGTCTTCTCCTCAAATCGCTTTCAGTTTTGATCGTACAAATAAGATCAATACATCAATCGAATCTGTTAAGTGTCTAGTTTTTACTGTGTACACTCACAATGACAACAAACGTGTGTTTTTGCAATATAAGGATAATAAACAGTGTAGACATTCTCTCTTTTCTCTCTCCGCGAACTGTTTTTAGAAATGCGTCAGTAAAGTGCACTGAAACTCCACGAAAACAAAACACACAGATAACTGCAAAGGAATATTTGAACCTATCGGTTTACAATATACTGATGCCATGTTTTTCTAGGCTTTATTGGTGATAATAGTCAGGAATGTTGGACCATTATTGCCTTTTTAGCATAAGCAGAGGAGAGAAACTAGCCAGACGGTAATGTGTGAGTTGTGGAGCGGGCTAAATCTAAAGAAACATCTGTATTTTTTTAGTAAGTCTTTTTTTTTTTTTTTTTTTTGCTTCTTGCCATAACAAAAATATATATTTGTAGAGCAACCCATGTTCTGCTGTCATTAATATTTTAATAAATTATAAAAGGTAGAACTGTCAGAGATATGAACAAAAGCAAGTGATGCATCAAAGTTTGATTTATTGATCCTTATGATCAATAAAATAATTTATAAAAACAATAAAAATAATTACTTTAAAAACATTGAATGTATGACGTAGTTCCAAAAACTTTTAACTTCTGTTTATCCGTCTGACTTTATAGTGTTTTTCTTTTGACCGCCCCCCTGTCGTTTTAAAGAATATCACAATAGCGAACGCAGCGAGTATAATAGCCTTGTCCGTTTCGCGAGGTGTGCACGCAGTCAGTGGAGGTATAAATCCAGCGTCTCTCTCTCTCTCTCACACACACGCTTTACTCCATATAAAAGCAGAAACATTTTTTTGCGCTATAACCGATGATCAATAGTAAAAATCACAAATCTCTTCCCAGCAGGGAAATGTAATGATGGTGTGGGATAAAAAAATAAAAATAAACAAACATTACAAAAAATATGTTTGTCATCTTGGGAGCCAGACAGAATATCTGTAAAAATACCTTTTAAAGAAAATATACTACGGCTAGTGCTCACCACCAGTTACAAATATTTAAAACAATAAATAAATAACGAATAATGAAGAAACCCAAAACCCTCAGTGTTGATTGTCGTCACAGAAAACACCAACAATCATAAATGCATGATTATATGCCGTCATGGCTTTGCAATCAAAAAAAATTTCTTATAATAGTCCAATGGAGAAAAAACAGCCATGAATATAACGAAAAGGGAGTAAATTTGCCCAGAGTGTATTGAGTTTATTTATTTATTTTTATTTCAAAGCATTTTCCCAGAATATGTCAAAATAAGATGTCCCCAAATATCAGTCCGTTTGCTGAAACACAGAGAAAGTTTTGGCCAAATTAAGCCTCAAAATCACTCCAGAATGAATGAAAATGACCCAACAGCACACAAGGGGAGAGGTGCACATTCCAGACTTTATTCAGTTGCTGTACAGGCATGTCTCATGTCTGTGAGGCAAATATTCAGATGTTTGTTTAACTGTTACCCCAGAACATTTTTTCTTATGCATTTACCAGTCAAGCACAGAGTAAACAACTGTTCCCTGTCTTCTTTACAAATTTTAGAAAAACATTTTGTTGTAATTATGAATATATACAAATAAAAATAGGCCATTTACAGCTTTCAAATCTGTGTCTTACCAAAATGACTTTTATGATCAATTATGTAAGAAAGTCTTGTGACGCCTGCTGTGCTGTCATTTGTCTGCCGTGTCTGTCTGTGTGTCTGTTTTGCTCCTTCTTCAGATGCGCTGCAACATTGCAGGGCATAATCAGGTGGATGGGGAACAAAGTGTGTGCTCTTTTATCAGCGTCCTGCTACTGTTTGGGACAGACTTTTTTCTGATGCTAAGGGTTGGACGGAGACCAGCGACGTGCGAGTTGGCGAGGCGTTTTGCCTTATGTTTGGTCACAGTCGACTTAAAATAAACTTTTGAAACGTGACTTTTATCTTCCCCCCTTGTTTCGCCTCGAGGGCGTAACAATTGACGGCTCGTCCTTGTGTATTTTTGCGTCGATCGTCTTGTTTATTTTGGCTAGATTTTCGCTTGGTAAGTGTTTTTTTTTTGTTTGTTTTGTATTTTGTTGGGAGGGAGGGAAGTATTGTGGTGGCTTGCAGGCAACTTGTGGTCTCCATCCTGCCCAAGTGAAATACTGGATTAAATTACATTAAGCTCTAGTACGTCATAGTCTAATCCGTCAAAAGATATATACATAGCCTATATTGTGCAGAAATAAACTGTCCCCGGTTAGGTGAAGAATGTGTCTTCAGATATGTTATTTTTTATTTTAGTTTGTTATTTTTGGCTGGATCGGGGCTTAGAAGCATTTGTCTTAGGAGCACGGACGAGGTTTGGGGAATCACTGATTCATTGGTGGTTCTCCCAAACTTGGGGTGTATAAAGTGCATAAATTCCCGGTCTTGGGCGTGTTGAAGATTAGGTTCCACATTTTTTTGTTTGTTTGAATCAGGCAAGGCGTCCTAAAAGTCCATCAAATAGACACTATTTGATTTGTAACTGTTGCTTGGAAGAAGGGCATTGGAAATCTAGTTGTCCCGTTCTTAAATCAAAAAGTGCTAAACCACAATGACTAAATCCACTGTTTTTGTGAAGCCAGCTGTGCTTGTGGCCACTGCACCGCTGTCCGCTCAGACTGTGTCTGCTGAAACCGGCAAATACATCAAGCGTGTTGGACCGCCAGGATATTTTTAATCCGTTTATTTCGGATGGTTTTGTGTCACTTAAAGGTGGTAATAGAATAGCAGAAAAAAATTCTCAGAGATACAGGATCATCGGCTTCCTTTATTTTAGAGTCTATATTGCTGTTTTCACTGGAGTCTGACACTGGTAAGTTGTTGTTAATTCATGGTTTTGGATTGAATGCTTTATCTGTACCCTTACATAAAGTGACTCTGAATTATGATCTGGTGCAGGGAGGTGTTGAGCTTGGCATGCGGCCTATTCTGCCTGTTGAAGGCGTGTCACTTATTCTTGGCAATAATCTGGTGGGCGGATGCGTTTGGGTTAGTGAAACGCCACCCTTTGTAGTTTCTAATCTGCCTCCCTATTGTGACTGTCTGGACAAGAGTGCTCTGCAATATCCTGATGCGTTTGTTGCTTGTGCAGTGACTCGATCCGCTATCTGGGTGCAGTCTGAAGTAAAACCCGTAAGTATTGAACGTTATTTTCCATTAACTGATTACCCATTGGCTGTTTCTAGGAAAGAGCTATCAAAGAAACAGCAGAACGATGTAACTGTTTAAAAGCTCAGTATGAGCAGGTAGTTGATGATATTGAAATTCGAAACCAGGAACAGGATTATTTCATCAGAGATGGGGTTTTATTGAGAAAATGGTCTCCCCATGCTGGTTTTTGTGTGGGTGATCCTTTTGTCCAGGTGGTGGTGCCCATTAAATGGCAGACGGTAGTTTTAAAAACTGCCCATGATGGTCTTGCCGGTCATGCTGGCATAAAAAAGACGTACGATAGAATTCTTTGTTATTTTTACTGGTCTCGTAATATATATATATATATATATATATATATATATATATATATATGTATATATATATGTATATATATATGTATATATATATATATATATATATATATATATATGTATATATATATATATATATATATATATATATATATATATATATATATATATAAATATATATGTATATATATATAAATATAAATTGTGACTAAATTGGATTTACTTAAGGCCTATTGGCAGGTCTTATTAACTGAGCGTGCACGGGAATTATCATCATTTCTAACACCTAATGGGCTATTCTCTTACCGGGTGATAAGCTTCGGCCTGCGGAACGCGCCCGCAACATTTAAAAGATTAATGAATAAAATAGTTGCGGGACTTGAAGGGGTTACCGTTTATTTGGATTAAACGATTGTGGTGAGTGACAGCTGGCCAGAGCATCTTTGTCGTTTGCGCCGCCTTCTTGATCGCTTCTTGCAGGCCAAGATCAGATGAATATCCGGTGCCCGTCACTAAAAAAGAATTTATGTGCTTTCTGGGACTTGTAGGGTTTTACCACTGTTTTTGTAGAAATTTTTCCACAGTGGTTGACCCTTTAACTGATCTGCTTAAGTCCAAAGCTTTATTTGGTTGGTCCGAGTCTTGCCAAACTGCGTTTGATGCAGTGAAAGCATTGCTTGCGTCAGCACCAGTCCTGGTGGCTTCTCGGCTAGAAGAACCATTTAAGATTATGGTGGATGCCAGTAAAGAGGGAGCGGGTGCAGTGTTAGTTCAAGAGGATGATGTGGGCATCGAGTGTCCTGTTTGTTTTTTCTCACGAAAATAGTTATCAACGAAATTATTGTATTATTGTAAAAAGAAGCACTCGCATTAATCTGGGCTCTTTAACACTGAGGTGTATGTGGGAGGAGATAGATTACATTTAACAATTTGTAGTGATCATAATCCTCTTACCTGTTTGCACTCGCTTAAAAATCCTAACCAACGGCTTATGCATTGGTGCTTTTTTTTTTCTCCAACCTTTCCATTTGGATATTCGGCACTTAGAAGGCTCTGAGAACATAGTGGCCGACGCCCTGTCTAGGACCCCCTTGTAAACATGGGTTTGTATTCACTTTTTTAAAATTTATGTATTTAATTGTTTATTATATAATGGAAACGTTGTTTCCTGTTTATGGGGAAGGGTGTGACGCCTGCTGTGTCATTTGTCTGCCGTGTCTGTTTTGCTCCCTCTGGCGATATGACCTAAAATTAATATCACAATATTTTTCATCTTTTGAACGGTGACGGTATAATATCATGGTATTACTTTAAATAGCAAAATAATATACATTTCAAGGAAGAACAGACAAAAAAAAGTCTCACTTCTATCACTCTTTAAATTTTGGTTTCAGTTTGTGTCATTTTAAATGCTCCATCCCGTTATGAGCTGATCTTCATTTTTCTCTGGAATAAAGCGGCACCAATTTATGAGCAGACAGAGCAGGATTCTCGCGATGACCACCGGCGCAATACTGCTCTTTGTTATGAGCCGTAGTTTCAGTGTAAACATAGACTAGTTTCTTTGGCGATGATGTGTACAGTATTAGATTTTACATTTAGTGGACATTTGCGCTGAACACGCAGTGAAAGCAACGCAACAAGATTCGGGCACCTTCTCCGAAAACCCTCGATTGATCTCAGCTGGTGGATCAACATTTACCTCATGTCATGATCGCTGTCATCTGCGCCATTAATATTATTATTATTATTATTATAACTTTAAGTGAGGTTTGCAAACCTGTGTACTTTTCATTCTTCAGCCGTTTGCGTTTCCTGCGGTAACAAAAGCTCCCTGTCATCTGACAGCGGGAAGCGTTGAGTGATTGACAGCTAATATGAACCAATACAGCGGCAGCGTAGAGTGATTCAGCAAGTTTATAGAGAAAATCAAATGCTCCCAAATATATTATGAGGGCGCATAGATTAAATTTCGGGCGCATATGCGACCAAAATGGTTGCAATTTCGACCCCTGTAGTATAAGGACAGGTATTCAGACCACAACTGAACGTTTGAAGAAAATGTAATGCCTTATTATTTAGAATTAGCTATTATTGATGTAAATGCAGCTGTTCAAGGCACATAATTGATTTATTACGGTATTGACGGTATTAGAAAATACATGTCGTGGCGCAATGTCACACTGGTGATGACTATGACACCGGTGTACCGCCCACCCCTACTCCCTCTACAGATGCGCTGCAACATTGCGGGGCATAATCAGGTGGATGGGGAACAGCTGAGTCTAAGTGTGCGCTCTTTTATCAGCTTCTTGCTACTGTTTGGGACAGACTTTTTTCCTGATGCTAAGGGTTGGACTGAGACCAGCGGCGTGCGAGTTGGCGATGCGTTTACCTAGTGTTTGGTCACAGTGGGCTTAAAATAAACTTTTGAAACGTGACTTTTGCTTCCCCCTCCTTTGTCCTTGTTTCGCCTCGAGGGCGTAACACGCTGAAAATTGGACTGACAGTTTCAATTTACTATAACTTGTATGTTACAATTTACATTTCTAAAAGCACTAGATAAATAAAAATGAATTGAATCTGCTTAAATGTGTACACGTTAATGGACCAAACAAAATATGATCTGATTTATTTTACATTTAATATGCATCAAAATTACAGTGTGTAGCCAACGTTTCCAGTGTCTTTTTACTTTTCAGCTTTTGATGAGAGTATTTAAGACTTAATAAAAACTGTTTTATTTATTTATTTCAGACCTAATTGAAGGGAGTAAAGAGGAGGAACATCATGTCAAAATTGAGGAAAAAACTCATTTACAGACTGATGGTATTTTGAAAAGGAGAGACAAGAATCGTTTCACCTGCACTCAGTGTGGAAAGAGTTTGGCAAGCAAAAGCAAACTTAAGATTCACTTGATGAACCACACTGGAGAGAAACCATTCACATGCACTCAGTGTGGGAGGAGTTTCAGCCAATCATCATCCCTTAATCAACACATGAGGATCCACACTGGAGAGAAACCATTTACTTGCACTCAGTGTGGGAAGAGTTTTAACTGCTCATCACACCTTAATCAACACATGAGGGTCCACACTGGAGAGAAACCATTCGCATGCACTCTGTGTGGGAAGAGTTTTAACAGCTCATCACACCTTCATCAACACATGAGTATCCACACTGGAGAGAAACCATTCGCATGCACTCTGTGTGGGAAGAGTTTTAACAGCTCATCACACCTTCATCAACACATGAGTATCCACACTGGAGAGAAACCATTCACATGCACTCAGTGTGGGAAGAGTTTTAACTGCTTATCACACCTTAATAAACACATGAGGATCCACACTGGAGAAAAACCATTCACATGCACTCAGTGTGGGAAGAGTTTCAGCCAATCATCACACCTTAATCAACACATGATAATCCACACTGGAGAGAAACCATTCACATGCACTTAAGCCGTGGTCACACTGGACTTTTCTCTTCATAGACTTCCATTCATACGCACGCGAATGCGTCAGACCGGAAACGCAAGTTTACATTTACATTTAGTCATTTAGCAGACGCTTTTATCCAAAGCGACTTACAAATGAGGACAAGGAAGCAATTTACACAACTATAAGAGCAGCAGTGAACAAGCGCTATAGACAAGTTTCAGGCGTGTAAAAGTCTAAGAAGCAAAACATTAGTAGAAAATTTTTTTTTTTTTTTTTTTTAGAGAGAGAGAGAGAGAGAGAGAGAGAGGGCTCAGTTAGTGGTATAGCCAGAGAGGCAATTGCAGATTAGGAGGAAAAGTGGAGACTAAACAGTTGCGTTTTTAGTCGTTTCTTGAAGACAGCAAGTGACTCGGCTGTTCTGATGTAGTTAGGGAGTTCATTCCACCAACTGGGCAGATTGAATGTGAGAGTTCGGGAAAGTGATTTCTTCCCTCTTTGGGATGGAACAACGAGGCGACGTTCATTCACAGAACGCAAGTTTCTGGAGGGCACATATATCTGCAGAAGTGAGAGCAGATACGAAGGAGCACAGCTAGAGGTCACTTTGTAAGCAAACATCAGAGCTTTGAATTTGATGCGGGCAGCAACTGGAAGCCAGTGCAAACAGGTGAGTAGCGGAGTGACATGTGCTCTTTTGGGTTCATCAAAGACCACTCGTGCTGCTGCGTTCTGAAGCAGCTGAAGAGGTTTGATAGAACTAGCTGGTAGCCCGGCTAGCAGAGAGTTGCAATAGTCCAGTTTGGAGAGGACAAGAGCTTGAACAATGAGTTGAGCTGTATGTTCAGATAGGAAGGGTCGGACCTTTCTGATGTTGTAGAGTGCGAATCTGCAAGATCGGGCAGTTCTAGAAATGTGGTCAGAGAAGTTCAGTTGGTCATCAATCGTAACTCCAAGGCTTTTTACCATTTTGGATGCAGTGATGGTTGCTCCATCCATCTGGATTGAAAAGTTATGGTGAAGAGTCGGGTTGGCAGAAACTTCAAGCATTTCCGTTTTCATGAGGTTAAGCTGGAGATGATGATCTTTCATCCAGAGTGAAATGTCTGACAGGCAGGCTGAAATGCGAGCTGGAACCGAGGGATCATCAGGGTGGAAAGAGAGGTATAGCTGGGTGTCATCAGCATAGCAGTGGTAGGAAAAACCATGTTTCTGGATGACTGTTCCTAAAGATGCCGTGTAGATAGAGAAGAGAAGTGCTCCAAGCACAGAGCCCTGAGGTACCCCAGTGTATAGATGCTGTAGGTTGGACACCTCTCCCCTCCACGACACCCTGAATGACCTGTCCGAGAGGTAGGAACTGAACCATTGAATAACAGTGCCTGTGACGCCCAGTGACTCAAGCGTAGATAGCAGGATCTGGTGGTTTACAGTGTCAAAAGCAGCTGATAAATCCAGCAAGATGAGGACAGATGATTTAGAGTCTGCTTTAGCCAGTCTGAGGTCCTCCACGACCGAGAGCAGGGCAGTCTCAGTTGAGTGGCCTTTCTTAAAGCCAGATTGCTTGTTGTCCATGAGGTTGTTTTGAGTAAGAAAGTCTAGGACTTGATTGAACACTACTTTCTCCAAAATCTTGGCCATGAATGGAAGCAGGGATACCAGTCGGTAGTTCGTGCATCAAGTTTCGCAGTTCACTGCCTTGCAAAGTTCAAGCTTGGTGAACTCTTACCTTGGAAATTGCATCACTTGACTCAATGGAAAATCAAAACATGACCTCTCTGGACAGAAATTTAAAATATGGACCAATTGGTCAATGTTTTTAAATGTCTTAATATCTTGTTTAATCCAGCCCCTTTTCGCAGCGTCAATCAACAGTATTTTGCATGCTCAAACTCTAGTGTGACCGCAGCTTCGGTGTGGGATGAGTTTCAACAACTCATCAGACCTTATAAACACATGAAGACCCACACTGGTGCGAAAGAGTATATGTGCTTGAGTGTGAGAAGACTTTTTTACAGCTCCAAAATTGAAACTGCACCAGACGATTCACACTGGAGAGACCGTACAAGTGTTCACACTGTGACAAGAGGTTTAAACGGTTAACGTATCTGAAAACGCAAAAGAGGATTCACACTGGAGAGAAACCGTACAGATCTGATCAGTGTCTACAGAGTTTCGCTCATTCGGTGCAACTTAAGAAACACATGGACAAAAAGTTGCACACATGACATGAATGCAGCAAAACATTTTCTCATGTGCACTGGATGTTTCATGTCTGAATAAGGTTTGAAAAGTATGATCCCAAGACTCCAGATTGGAGTATGTGGTAAATCCTGATTGGATGCCTGCATTACTCATCAATGTGTATATAAAAGTTGTTGTGCTAGCAACCGCAGAACGCTGTGGCTACTCAGGAGTTCTCATGTCAAGACCTGCCATCTCATTTGCTCTTTAACCTTATGGTTTTAGACATTTGTTGGTTGCTTTGATTGATTGTTCTATTGAGTTACATTTTATAATAAATAATTTGCATTCTGGCTATTTTGTTGGCTCATCTCTATTTCATGTTGCGACTCAAACAAGCGGGCCATAACACTTTGTAAAATGTGTTGAAATATCATGAAAAAAAAACCCCAGATACTTGAACTCCATTTGGGGTAAGGACTCTCCTCCAAACTGGATATGGCCACCTTTTTCCAGTCAAGCACCATGGTTTCTGACTTACAGGTGCTGTTTCTTTCCCTGCCATGTCACACTCAGCAGCAAATTGTCCCTCTGCATGCTGAAGGTCCATGTCATATGAAGCTAAAAGGACAACGTTATCTACAAATGGCAGAGACAGTCCTAGCCTGCACCTAAAATTCTGTCAGTAAAAATATATTTTTGAGATCATCCTCAAAAATAACACATTTACAAAATAAAATGAACAAATAGATGGATAGACATTGTAGTGGTGGAAGGGGAAGTAGGATGGCTTGTTCAGCCATAAATGAAGATGGAGCTCTCTCAGGAGGGATGGACCAGTGTGCGAGATGTCTCACACTGAAGATGTTATTGTTCCAGATAAATTAATTGATTAAATTATTAAACTGTTTTAAATATTGTAAAGAAATATTTACGGGGATATATGGAAGTAGAGAAGTAACTTTAGGAAGGCAATTCATTTTGAGCATGATAATTTGTTATTTTGAGTACCTTAGAGCAGTGGTTCTCAATTCTGGTGCTTGTGCAAAATTAGTTGACAAACAGCTAAAATCTGAAAATATGACATGTAAGAGCAATTTATTTAAAAACAAGGACAGGAAAGTGTTTGGTGTTTCAGGACATAAGAGCAAGTAATAAAATAGGCTATAGCCTATATTTCGCCCCGTGGAATCCCAGCTTTGGCCTGATCAGTCCCTGGAAGCGACAGTGGAAAAGCAACTGGACCTGGCTCGCTTGCTTTAGGCGCGATAGTGGAAATGCAGATAATGGTTCTGGTGGCTCTCAATGGTTTGGAACACTGGTCAGTTTGTGTTGGCTTGTCACTGGGCTAACCCTATCCAGTGGCAACACAGTAGTCCTCACTGTGGAGGGCAGATTCTTAAAGGCAGCTCACTTTTACTCCCTTCCCCCAAATTACCTTCATCGAGGGAGACAGCAGCCATTGTCTTGGACCACGTGTTCCGTATTCATAGCCTCCTAGTTGACATGATTTTAGACAGGGGTCTCCAATTTGTGTCCAGATTTTGGGCAGAATTCTGCCGACAGCTGGGCGCGAGTGGTAGCCTTTCTCATGAGGACCACCCACAGACCACTGGCCAGTCCTAGCAAGCTAATCTGCGGCTGGAGAGGGTCCTGCATTGCGTCGCATGCAGGGAACTGACATCTTGGAGTTCCAGATTAACCATGGTTAAATATGCATATAACTCCCTTCCCATCTTGTCTATGGGCTTGCCTCCCTTTCAGTGCTACTTGGGCTACCAGCCCCTCTGTAGACTGATTTCACAAGGTCGCCATTTTAAAAGTAAAATTGAGGCTACATTGGGAAAAAAAACTGGTATTGAGGTAAGTATTGCCTGGAGTCACACAGGAACATTGTGTACCAGGCTGTATCTTAATCGCAGTCCTTTCTGGTGGGCACCAGTGAACACAATGGCAAATCAGTGCTGTTTAAGAACACGCTTAAGCGGCACTTGAATATTTGTGGGAAATGGACGTTTTTAAAACTTCTGTACCGGGACAACACTATTACAGACAACACAAGGGTGTGCTACAGAGGACTGCATTGTTTTATCGCTCAACCGGTTACATAGGCTGAAGCAAGGAATTGTCCCCACAGTGTTTACCTGGTGCCATGAAATGAATCCTAGGAGGACACTTAAGCGTAATTCTTTTAAAGAGATTGTAATTTTGTTTGATGCCTAATATGGTTTTAATTGTTTAAATTAAACTGAACTGAATGATATTAAAGTAATGTTTACACAATCTGCATTTTGAAATCGCGGCAACAGCTGGAGGTTTGTAGTCCACAGTATGTTGTTGCAATATTTACAGAGCTGATCCTATACTTCCATGTTTTTCCCACTGCAGCCTAGCTTTCGTTCTTTACAATGGTGGCCGTGTGAAATAAGCGTATTCTCTTCACAAGAACCAGATACCATTGTTCCCTCATGCATTCGTTTATTCAGAGATGCCTCCAGACATGGAGACAAGCGTCTGCCCCCTCTATACATGTGTGGTCAAAGTCTGGTTGTCTTCTAAAGACATTCCTCTCAGACTTCCGTCACATAAATTTTGACCTAAATTCATTGGTCCATTTCCCATTATCAAGGTGCTCAGTCCAGTGTTGGTTTAACTCAAATTAAGCTCTAAGTTTTAAAATATTCATCCATATTTTTTCCAGGTGTCTAAGATCAAACCCATTCTTCTCTCCCCCCTGCAGCCCTTAACCTCTGCTCCTTAGCCCCCCCAGACTGGTTGAGAATGCACTCACATATGCAGTGAGTGCACTGGCTCCTGGATGTTAGGAAGAGAGATTATCAGTATCGGGTAGACTGAAAGGAAGTCCAGAGGGGAGATGTTGGATTCCAGCTCTGAATATTCCGGACCTCTCTCTCATTGATCAGTTTCATCAGGTCCATAGTGCATTTTAAGGGAATGCCAGGGGCCGTTCTTGAGAGAGGGGGTACTGCCACCATACCTCACGCTTTTGCTCACTCCTCCTGTTCTGGGTTACAGATTATCTCTTGTCATCTGCTTTTATTTGCAGTCACAGGAGCTCTCATTTCCCTTTTTCCTGTTTATACCACTTAATTTCTCTTCGTTTGTCAGTATGTTATCCATCGTTTGTGTGCATATTATTTTGTTACTCACCCTGTATTTGTGTCCAGGACTGCTAGTGAGCGAGTGTCTGGTTGTTGTTTTTTTCCCACGGCACTTACTTAGCGCTCACCCGACCAGGTGTTTACTTTGACTTTGACTTTTTCCGGGACTCACACCTCAATAAAGTCTTGTTGTTTTTCTGCATGTGAGTTCACTCTTTTTTTTCTTTTTTTTTTACTCATGACACAAGTATTTTCTTTCTCTGTTGTGTTTAAATGTCTTTAGATTTTGGCATGATGTCTAGCTTTTGAGGCTCTTTTGGTCAACTTCACAATGTCAGGCAGGTCCTATTTAGGTGATTTCTTGATTGTGAACATGTGTGGTAGTAATCAGGTCTGGGTGTGGCTAGAGAACTTGAAGTCGGTGTGAAAAATTAAAGTTGTTTTAATGGGGGAAAAACATTTTCACACAAGGCTATGCAGTTCAGTATTTTGTCTTTTAAGAATAAAAACCTTCATTTAAAAACTGCACAATGTGTTTGTGTTATATTTGACTAATATTTACATTTGTTTGATGATCTGATATCGTAAAGTATTAGAATTCTGCACTGCATTCGTTACATGCAGATTACTAACCCTTAGAACATTTGTAATTTAAAGGTGCAGATTTAAGGCTTTATGCAGATATGTCTGTATCAGGCATAGAAGGAGAAAGCATTTCTTATCTGCTTTACATGTTTTACAAAAACATGTTGTTTTGTTGTGATTACGAATATATACAAATAGAAAAACTGGCCATTTACAGCTTTCAAATGTATGTCTCATCAATATGACCAAAAATGATCTGGGATCATTCATATAAGAATCTGCTTAAATGTGTATGTGTGTAATGGACCCCAGGAGGTTGATATGACAAGATTAATCTAAATATGATCTGCTATGTTTTTACATTTAATGTGCATCAAAATTAAGGTTTGTGTAGCCAATGTTTTTAGTGCCTTTTCACTTCAGCTTTTGATGAGAGTTTTAATGATTTACTAAAAACTGAACTTTTTATTTATTTCAGACCTAATTAAAGACTATGAGGAGAGTAAAGAAGAGGAACACAATGTCAAAATTGAGGACAAAACTCATTTAGAGACTGATGATATTTTAAAAGTGAGAGACAAGAGTTGTTTTACCTGCACTCAGTGTGGAAAGAGTTTGGCAAGCAAAAGCAAACTTAAGATTCACATGATGATCCACACTGGAGAGAAACCATTCACATGCACCCAGTGTGGGAAGAGTTTCAGCCAATCATCATCCCTTAATCAACACATGAAGATCCACACTGGAGAGAAACCATTCACATGTACTCAGTGTGGGAAGAGTTTCAGCAAATCATCACACCTTAATCAACACAAGATGATCCACACCGGAGAGAAACCATTCACATGCCCTCAGTGTGGGAAGAGTTTCAGCAAATCATCACACCTTAATCAACACATGATGATCCACACTGGAGAGAAACCATTCAAATGCACTCATTGTGGGAAGAGTTTCATCCACTCATCACACCTTAATCACCACATGATGATCCACACTGGAGAGAAACCATTCACATGCAACCAGTGTGGGAAGAGTTTCAGCCAATTATCATCCCTTAATAAACACATGAGGATCCACACTGGAGAGAAACCCTTCACATGCAACCAGTGTGGGAAGAGTTTCAGCCAACCATCATCCCTTAATCAACACATGATGATTCACACCGGAGAGAAACCATTCACATGTACTCAGTGTGGGAAGAGTTTCAGCAAATCATCACACCTTAATCAACACATAATGATCCACACTGGAGAGAAACCATTCACATGCCCTCAGTGTGGGAAAAGTTTCAGAAAATCATCACACCTTAATCAACACATGATGATCCACACTGGAGAGAAACCATTCACATGCACTCATTGTGGGAAGAGTTTCATCCACTCATCACACCTTAATCAACACATGATGATCCACACTGGAGAGAAACCATTCACATGCAACCAGTGTGGGAAGAGTTTCAGCCAATTATCATCCCTTAATAAACACATGATGATCCACACTGGAGAGAAACCATTCACATGCAACCAGTGTGGGAAGAGTTTCAGCTTATCATCAACGCTTTATAGACACATGATGATCCACACCAGAGAAAAACCATTCACCTGCACTCAGTGTGGGAAGAGTTTCAGCCAATCATC
Source organism: Danio aesculapii (assembly GCF_903798145.1). Classification (NCBI taxonomy): domain Eukaryota; kingdom Metazoa; phylum Chordata; class Actinopteri; order Cypriniformes; family Danionidae; genus Danio; species Danio aesculapii. The sequence continues at coordinate 16,165,570 of NC_079438.1, forward strand.
ATACCTTAATAAACACACAAAGATCCACACTGGTATGAGAGAGTATATGTGCTTGGACTGTGAGAAGACTTTTATTACAGCTGCAGAATTGAAACGGCACAAGAGGATTCACACTGGAGAGTAACCCTAGACATGATCAGTGTGTATAGAGTTTCACTCATTTGGGGCAGCTTAAGAAACAAATAGGATGGTTTCCGGTATGGCGTCAACACATGTAGCAGCATAGAAACAGCGCTCCTATACACCATCCTCCTTTTTACATCATATATGATAACCTAAACCATATTTAAATAACATGGAGGGGGACAAAACAACCATTGAAACCTGAAAAAAATGAGAAATCAACTGATGAAAAATCAGAGATGGACGAGATAGCTGATAGCCTGTCAGCTAGCATTGCAGCAATACATACGGTCATCAAAGCTTTCCAGATGGATATTAAATACGATTTAACCGCCTTCCAAGATTCTCTCGCCAATACATGTGAAAATGGAACTAAGTACCTTTAAACAAGAAGTCAAATCAAAAACTGGATGGCCTTATCACGGACCTAAATGCAACGGCAGGTCAAAGAATTGGAGAAGCGAGTTGGAGAATTGGAGGAGAACGAGATGAAAGAAATGCTTGATCAAACCATCCAAATTCAAGAAAATTTGCAAGAGAAACTGTTAGATCTAGAATCACGTAGAAATAATATTCGGATATTTGGAATCCCGTAAGGAAGCGAGGAGAATAATATCCAAGACTTGGTGGAAAGATTATCAAAATGGAGCTGTCACTCGACTAATTGGACCTTTAAAATCCAAAGGTGTTACCGGGCACTCGGACCAAAACCACCTGCTGACGCCACCCTAGATCAGTGGTGGTATTCTTCCTGGAATACAAAACGAAGAAACTGGTCCTCCGCATGGAGAAAGAAAGTAATACACTAGAACGAAAAAAGGATTTTTTTTACCAAGACTACCCACCTGAGATCCAACAGAAAAGACGGGGTTTTGCTCCTTTAAGAAAAATTCTGAAAGAAAAGGGGATTAAGTTCCAAACACCACCGCCAGCGAAACGTAGAATCTTTCTGGAAAACGGGCCGGTCATTTACAATTCATGACGGAAGCATCAAGAGATCTGAAAGAAAAAGGACAGATAAACAGCGAAGAAGAAACTATTGTAGGGATCTCTAGGAAAGTGAAACAAAGACCTTGGCAAAAGGAGTGACATGGAAGAAAAGTAAGGAAAAACATCAAGTGAAGATCTGGGAAAAACTACGTGAATTTCAAAGGGACAACACTAGCTCCATTTGAAAGAAGGGTAAAACCTGACAGATCCTAACAAAGAATTCTGAGAGACTGGTAAAACTTCTTGACTTAATTCACCGATGATGGACATTTAAATCGTTTGAAGGAAGAATGGTATTTAACCGAACTGACCAACGACACAAGCTGAATGATTAGAGCACACCAAGACTCAAGTCATTGAGTAACATACTGGTAGGAAAACATAAAGGGATTCTAATTTATACAACTAAAATCCCTTGCTATAATTAGTAGAAATATTTAACTTGAAAACCTAGCCAGAAATACAAGAATATAATAATGCCAGATATGGGCGCTGAATATATTCGTTAACATTTTTTGTGCGATAGGCACAGCAAGGAAGGGGCCCTTTAGAGAAGGATGGCTTTCCCTTCACATTAAGAAGTTATTTTAAGACTTCAAGGTTTGGAGACCTTTTTCATAATGTTTTTTTATGTGGTTCAAGATATTCATGTTTGTGTTTTTCTTGTTCTGGTCACCGTGATCTTCGCAATAACATCTGATTATAGTATATGCAAAAACAGGAATATAGAGTAATTACTTTGAATATTAATGGGTTACTAAATCCAATTAAAAGAAGCAAACTAGTGGCTAAAATGAAAAGAGAAAAGCAACAGATAATCTGCTGGCAAGAGACACATCTTTCTGATACAGAACATAAGAAAGTAGAAAAAATGGGATCTTCTTTTCCTCATATAATAATGGTCGTAAACGAGAAGTAATGACATTAATCTCAAATAAAATCAACTTGAATTTTTAAGATTACTGATAAAGAAGAACGATATAACCTAATAAAAGGAACTATCGACCAAATCGAAGGTACTTTAATTAATATATATAAACCACCTGAAAAAGACAAAGCAGTTTTCTCAAAAAACTATTTACTATTATAGCCAAGGAGACCTCGGGTACGCTGATCTGTGGGGGAGACTGGAATGTACAACTTCATTCTAAATTGGACTCATCTTCTAATAAGTAAATTAGTAAAGAAACTAGACAAATAAGATTCATGATGAAAGAATTAGGCTTAATAGATGTATGGAGAGACATATACCCTCCTAAAAAAAGAATATACTTCCACCCACATGTCTCATTCTAGAATTGATTATTTTTTTATGTTTAGGTCAGATCAACATAAAATAAAAGACTGTAAAATAGGAACAAGAGACATCTCAGATCATGCAGGGGTATATTTAACAGTGTACCTGACCTTGACAATAAACCCAAAAAGACATTTTGTCGATTTAACCCTAATCATTTAAATGATTTAACATGTATAGAATATGTTAAAAAAGAACTATTAGAATATTTAAAACATAATGATAATGGAGCGGTGCCGAACAGCATTTTCTATTGTTTACATCTTTGCTACAATACCGTTAAGGCTAGACACTGTACATGTCATGATACATTTTAACAAATAAAAACTCACAGGCTACAGCTTCTGCTTGTTGGAGCTACTCCTTCTTTGAAGAGATTTTAACTGAATCTAGCACTGAACTGGGAGAGATTCTGGAAGCTGTGTTTTGTCAAATCATGCTTGCTATGTATTTTATAATTCTCTGGAACATAATTAATATTGAACTGTAAGCACTTCTGTCTTTGTGTCGTGTCATTTGGAAGCTCAAATACAGAAACAGAAGAAGCTCTGTGGAAATAGCAGCATTTAAACGGCATTTCAGCTTTCTCTGCAGTAACATTACAGTGCCTCTGGCTACGCCCCTTAGCTGCGCAGTGTGTGTGCGCTGTAAAAGTATGTTTGTGATCTCACCGGCTCGGAAGTATTTTTTGTAGGCTTTACAAAGCTAACTCTGTAAAAACCAAAGTCTCCCTTTGCGTTGAACTTTGAGCATTTTACATTCAGAGATGCTGTTTATGTTCACACAGCTACATTACACATCAACTAAAGTTTAAAATATGATATCGTAGTGGACCACCCCTTTAACCCATGAATAACATTACGTTTAGAATCTTAACATGATTAAAATCACAAGCATATCTGGCCAATTCATTCACAAAGTCTTTGCCACAGAGCCCATTCATTAGAGAGAGGGCGGGACCATCTCAAGTTTTTTAGAGCTAATTGGATGGTGATGCTTCTCCTTTCAGCTATTGGCTCAAAGGAGTGTCAATCGAAAATGCAAGAGACCGGCGGCCATTTTGTTGACCAAAATCTTTAGTATTATGACTGGAGACGCTACTCCATTGAACATACTGCAAGGATTAGTTTGGATAATAGCAGTGCATTCCATGGATGTTTATCAATGTATGAATAAGTTGTGGACTAATGCTTTTACAGATTGGATTGCCTGGATTCTTGCTTAAGAGGTGAGTTTCTTTGTTGAAATCATTCTATTCATGCTAGTCTCGTCTTTCAAAAGAAAAAAATATTTAGTCTTTGTCGGAGTGTAGTTATTTTTGTGGAGCTTCCCTTTGAAGCGTGCTATATATGTTACCACGGGTGCACCTCTAGGAGAGCGGTGTGTTACTTTTACATTTCATACTTACAAAACAATATAGCCTAAACAAACCCTTACAAAAATAACTTCAGTAAACGGAAGCAAAACTACAGTATATCAACAGTTTAAAGGAGGATAACTGAAGTAAAATGTGCAACTGCAAAATAATGAATTATAAAATTCAAATAAAATTACAATAAGTTCAACAACAGTACAATTTGAAGTATATTAACGTACAACTTTACTACACTTGTGCATTGTGCTGATATATAATCTAAAATCCCAATGCTGTGGCAATACTGTGCTGCACTTGTGCTGTACTTTTATTCAGGGATGTTTTTTGGAAACAAGTAATCTAAATAGAATTTGAAGAGTTTATTTGTAAAGATAATTCCGTTTTTAGTCATTTTTAAATATAATGTTTTTATGTTGTTTCTTGGGTTAAAAAAACGTGATTTATGGACTGCAAAAATGTAATGAGATTTAATATTGTGCACATGATTACAATGGCAAAACAACTGGATTTCTAAATCAGTCTGTAGAGAATGAGAGTCGATTCCTCGACTCTCAATGAACCTAGTCTTGGAATCGACTCCAGGACAGGAATCGACTCCTTGAGTTGAGTCTGTTTTTTTCAAACCCATTTAAATGAAGCAGTTACATGCTACAGTAACTTATACTACTCTTTCTCGACCACGAAGGAGATCGAAGGCGCTCGCTTTGAATGCGTGCTCACACATTTTACGATTTTGCTTTAGAATTTTGTGACCACAAGGCACTCTGACGCGACTGGTGAATTTGTGCACGCGTTCCCCACAGAAGAACAATCGCGGCAATGCGCACGTTGTCCTGACAACAAGGATTCACAAACAAACGCAGTTTTTTAACGGTTGTTTACCAGTGTTTTGTCTTCTTATTTCAGCTGAGAAATGAAGATAAAATACATTTTGGTTGATTATATTAACTGAAAATGCCATTCACATATGAACACTACCGCAGTTAAAATACAAAGACATGGTCAAAGGACAAAAGAGGGCTACGGTTTTTGGAGAAGCTGGACCATTTTGACCTTATCATCTAATTCAGCGGTAAGTGCACATTAATATACCATCCTCACAACTTTATAATTTAGGATGTGTAAAGAAACTTAACGTAACCTCAACAGTTGGTTCTGCAAGTACAAAAAACTGAATATGTTCAGAATATTTGACCAAGCAGTGATACAAGTCAAACGCTCGCCAAAAGATATCCCAGCTCATTCACTTGCTTAAAACACTGCAAATGATGTAATTGATGCAACTAGTGATGTATTAATCTGTATTAATCCAAATTTCTCTTTAAACACATTAACTTAAATTTAATTGAATAGGATTTTATAAACCTGATCTACATGCCTATTGTGCTTGGTTTTAAATTTAAATGTAAATAATGGAATAGATAAAATAATAGATATTAAGGTAAGTTAAGCAGAAGCTACTTGTTTAATTTATGTATTTCATTGCAAAAGTTCTTGATAACAGTACTGTAGATCTGTCATCATTTTAAAGGCTTGTCCATCGTTTCCAGGAACATTGGTTCATCTTTTATTCATCTTTTTCTTGAAATACACTAGCATTCAAAAGTTTTAGAATGGTAAGATTATTTAAACAACATTGAAAGATGTGAGGCTGCATTTATTTTCTTTAAAATAGTTGTAGGCCTTATAGGTACTTAGTTTTATAGCAGTTACAATCTGTGACTTCATGTCACATCTTTTTGGAAATATGGGTGATTCAAAAAGAATACCACAAGAAACATGATGACAACAGCGATACTAGTGACCAAATAAGTAAACAAATGAAACTTCAGAGCTTCCTTAAATCGACGACAGAAAGAGCTTAGCTGAGTTCTCAATTTTTAACATTGTGGGATTCCTTTTGAATCACCCTGAATACAGTTTTTCTGTTCTTTACATCTGTTGTTTCCTAATAGGTAATCGATTACGTCACTTTGGGAGGGGGAGTGAAAATGGGCAGTCACTCAGTGTCTGAAAAGAGAAAATACACCCAATACAGAGGCTAGTAAGGAGCACTTCCAGTGCACAAAGTTAATGTCTTAACAGGTAACTTTTGAAGCATTTTCTATCTCTAATGTACACGCCTCCTTTACTCAAGTAGAAGTACCAACACAATCTCACGGCAATTCGTAACTTTTTTATTAGTGGCTAATTATTAGGGGTTGCGGAATAATTTCAAGGGGTCGTGAGAGTGATTTAAAAATATTGTATATATCAGTGGTTATAATTTTTATTTTCCAGTATTACAAGTGAAAGCTTATATTTTCAGATTTCAGAAGTTAGAATTAAAAAAAAAAGTGAATGGAACATCATACCTGTGCAGCGAATAACTATATGGATTATAATTTTAATATAATAATAATTTTTTTTTTTTTTAAATATGGCTCCTGTGCTTTTATAGAATAGGAGTTGCTAAACATATTCAAGGATGTGCACAGATGTGTAGCATTTTGATTGCATGTAGTGGGGCGCTCTGGTCCAATATACCAGGACCGTTTTTTTCCCAGTCTAGCCCTGCATGTATGCAAGTTATTATATTTAATTTTGCTAATATGGGGGAGTAATGTTAGGCTAGCTGTTTGTGAGTTAAATTCATCTGAAATGGAATAGCCAGCTCATATACAGTCTTCAGAAAAATGTTTTTTAGATCGGTTGCTGATGTTAATGTGCAGGTATGATAATGGATATTTTTAGTTAAGATAAATGTGTCTCTAACTGGATCAGATGTAACCAGATTGTAATATTTTTACACAGGGTCAATTAAACATGAAAAGAAAGGGCGACATATCAGACTTATTTATAAAGAAGCACAAACAGGCAGATCAGGTTCAAACATACCCTACACCTTTCATTGGATCCCACAGCAGTTGAATTATATGTTGGTAATGAAATTGATTTGGGTTTACTAAACACTTTCATTTTGTTTGTGTGTGTGCATGGCAACCTCCTGGCCACCAACTGTGAAAAAATTCTAGCTCTGCCACTGCACACAGGAATACAAGACACAAGGAATTATGGAAAAGAGTCAGTGGGATTTTGTAGATTATATTTATGGTTGGTTGTCTCCCCCTTGTGTTTGTAAGTTACTACAGACTTTAAGAAAATACATTTCAAAGGAATATGACTGACCAGACTTGATGACTTTATTATGACCAACAAAAACACACACACTGCACTTCTGAGGGAATCTAGTGATGTTCAACACATCACAAAAAGAAAGGTAAAACAGTCTACTTTAAATTGTATTTAAACATGTAAACTTAAGTGTTATGCTTCAAAATATGTTAGTGTGTAACTTTTTTTCATTGTAAAACCACACCATCATAAATATTTTGTGTAAATAATGGGAATATTGTCTTCAACTTCTCTGGAATTCTATAACAATTATACAAATATTAGAAAATAGGCACTTTTACACAAATTATTATTTAATATTATAGGAACACCATTTCTTGAAGTGGAGGCAGCGCAAGCAAAATAGAGGAGGGGTCTGCGTGACCTCCATCATCAAGCCATCTAATTTCAAAAACACAATGGTAGCATGAAACACATTTAAATACAAACCAGTTCAGCATTCGTTAAAGATATTTGTCATTTCTAATATCTTTTTTTTTTGTAAAATGCAGGCATCTACAGCCTCAAAGACAAACAACAGTCCTATTTGGAAACGGACACAGACAATTAAAGCTGGGAGCCAAGACAAAGATGATTTTCAGGTAAAACAATTTTCAGTGTGCAAAAGCATCAAAATGGTTAACCTTCTCAATTCATTAATTTGTCAAAGCAGCTTCACAGTAATAATGTCAATTTCAGAAGATTGTGAGATAGTATGGACAGAGATTTGATGGAACAAGCTGATTTAACCAGTTTATTGGATGCATTATGTAACCAGTTCAGCATTTCTCAAATATAAAAAAAAGTAATTTCTATTCTCTTTGTAAATGTAGATGTCCACTGTCCCAAAGATAATCAGCACTCCTACACAAAAGCAGACAACATCAGTGGCAGCACAGGACCCGGAGACAGGAAGTCAAGACAAAGATGCTTTGAAGCTAAAACTATTAATTTTATGTGCAAATACGAGACAGACAAGTATGTGTGCTAACAATTGACTTAATATGTATACTTCTTTTAGATACAAAAATGAAGTTAGAACATACCAAAATAAAATATTTTAATGTACTTTACTGTGTACTTCCTTAAATAACAAACTGCTAAACATAGATTTATCCAAATCTAACTTGATAGATCTCATTTACTGCTGTAAAACAGTAATCACACATTTCTAAAATAAAAAGGGAAGACTTAATTTTCAGAGGTGAATAGGAGTTGAGATGACAACTGAGGTGCAATAATTAATAAAATGTATGCCTATTTGTTATGTTTATCTCATAGAAAGGGCAAAAACGAAAAAGAGCACAAAGACAAAAGTCCCATGGACCAATTAGGGGACATTATTCACCAAAGGAGGTAATTAAAGCCAAGAAATTGGTGAAAGAGGTACAGCGGAAACAAGAACAATTGTTTAGCATTCTTCACCCATACACTTGGCTCAGCAGTGATGAAGTGGAGGCAGCTTCCTTTTATATTGCTCAGAAGTTTCCTCACATACATGGGTTTCAGTCCAGTTTGCTCTAACAAAGTGTTCATTGTGGGGGTGTGATGTCACAGACACCATTTGTACAAATAATGAACGGAAACGACAACCACTGGATAACGGCAGTCTTTTCTGTGGATCCAACGAGATTTACATCTATGATAGCCTGGACACAAATATCTTCAAGCAAACAGAACAAAAGTTATCCTGGCTTATCTGCCCACATTTACCCAGTTCGTTATCAGAAAGCCCGATGTTCAATGCAGCAGTCATACAGCACTTGTGGATTTTTTGCTTTCTCCTTCGCTACAGCATTATGTGATGGAGTTAAACCGGAGGTGTGCCATTTCCAGGAATGCAATATGACACTTTACAGAGCATTGAAGAACAAAACGGTTCTAACTGAAAACTGCTTACAGTTACTGTACTGTAGTTCTATACTCACAGCATAACAGCTACTGCATACACATCAGTGGTATATATAGTTTAGTTTTACTAAAATTAATCAGTATTCGTAACTGTTATTACAACTAGAAAGCATATCAAATCTTTAAACAAATGTATTTTATTGTTTTGGCAGCAAACAAATATACAACAGAAAATGTCTAACACAATAAACAAATCAGCAGATATGAAAACCTTTTATTAAATGAATGAACAACACATGCAGTGCATAGAGCACTTGTGTGTTGAAGTAGGGTGGGAACTCCAGCAACTGAATTTGACACCAATGGGATACAGTGTTGGGGGTAACCAATGACTGGATCCAGACCTTTAAATTTTCACAGCAGTATCTCTCTGTCATCTGAACTGATTGACAGCTTACATTAACCAATCCATTCGCATTCATTGCAAGCAGTGGGCCAATCAGAAGAGCAGTGGGGCGGGCGTTGTGGGATTTGTTTACTGCATTAAGTTGACATGACGACTGTTTAAAACTGTTCCTGAGCGCTGCGTTTGCCGTTTTTTAAGTGCAAATAGGCATTCTGCGTGAAGCTCAGATAGATGAAATTTCGGGCACATATGTGACCAAAACGGTCGTAATTTCAAGTCGTGCAATTTCAATTTCAAGCAGGTTCAAGCACTTTGTCCAAAATCCAAGCACTTTTTCTAACCTTGAAAACAATATATTAAAAATCAAGCATTTTCCAGGATTTCCAGCACCCGTACGAACCCTGATGATATTTTAGGTGCTATGCAATGTTAGTCAGCACGAACATGTGAAATGTGTTATGTAATCATGAAAAAGTGTAAAAAAATATATATTTCTCTTTAATAGTGATACTTTTTAATATATCATGCTAGCAAGAACCCTTAAATTCATCACTTTAATCTTTGTAAACACATTTTAGGACATTTTTGTGCTTCATGCAGCTCATCAAATGTTACGGACACAAATGGCACCCGTTTCATAGAATGAACCCCCCCCCCAAACCACACACACACAAACACACACACAGACTCTCTCACACATGTGCACGCACACACACACACACACACACAAACACAGAGCAGTGAACACATGCACACACAGACACTCACACACACACACAAGCACACGCACACACACAAATACAGACTCTCTTACACATGCACATGTACACACAGCAATATATACACACACACACACACAAACAGATATCTTTTTTTACTCACACATAGACACACACACACCATCTCACTGCTGCTGACTGATCCTGCAGAGGATTCTGGGTAAATATCTCCTCAGTCTTCAGCACAGTTTCACTAATGATCCAGAACCAACCCAAAACCCAGGCCAGAGCGGCTCAGTGAATGTGGTCTGGACTGAGTGGATGAGGCTCATTGTGTCTCTATAGATATTGTAGAAGATCAGAGTTCCTGCACTGTGATCCACAAACACTCCTATTCTCCTGCTGAGCGGCTCTACTGGGAGATGAGTCTCTGTGTGATTGTATGAGAATGAGAAACTGGAGGAAGAGCAGATCAAACTCCAGGACTGAGCATTATATCCAAACCAACACTCAGCACCTCGTCCCTTCCTGCAGATGCTCTTATATGACACTGATATACACACACCAACATCTCCACTCCAGTCAGTCTCCCAGTAACAGCATCCACACACACTCTCTCTGCACAACACCTGACGATAATAATCAAATCTGTCTGGATGATCAGGATACGACTGATTCTCTTCCACACTCTTCACCTCTCTGTTCTCCTCAGACAGAATGAGACCAGTGTATAATGTGTTTGGATCCAGTGTGAGGAAACGGACATCTGAACACAAGAACACATACATTAATAACCACAGCTGTGTGTGTGTGTGTGTGTGTGCGTGTGTGTGTGTGT